>NW_010295186.1:0-53284 GCF_000700745.2 Antrostomus carolinensis
CCTGCTGATGGCAGGGGGGTTGAAACCAGATAATCTTTAAAGTCCCTTCTAACGCAAATTATTCTATGATTCTATGATACTGACTTCCTTATTGTCCAAACTTCATTTTAAAAGGGAATAATAACATTATTGATGTTAAGAAAGAAATAATTCCTCCTTGCTATTCACCTTTGAAGTTTAAAAGTTGCTGCTGCCTCTTTTTTATTATTTTTATAACATTTAAAGACTTCTAAGACTTCAAAAATTCTCCCTGAATAATAAATGGAGTTAATCATATATGCACTTCCATTCAATAGGAAAAAACCACAATAGCCCCCTTAGCAAATCAGAGTATCTGTCATTTTCTTACCTGAATAATTGGAGCATCTAATCTTGCTACAAATCTACAACTGCAAAAAAATATATCCCAAAGACTCCAGGAGTGAGCAGAGGCAACAGAAAAAAAAAGTTTGACTGAACTGAAGCATTTTAGTTAATAAGCCTGTTGTTTTTTAATGGGCATGGTTTTATTGCTGGTATCTTGTTTTTGCTAATCACTCTGCCTTGCAAGCGAGTGGCCAGTAAGAAAATAATTAGCTGACTAAAATACTGAAGGGTGAAAACAGGTATCAAAGATTGCTTTTGTACAAAAGGCAATATATAAGATAATGTTCTATGAAAACAGAAAAATGAAAATATACAACATAAAAAGCCTGTTAAAATTCTGAAAGCTATTTCTTCTCTGCAAGATATCTTCTCTGCAACTACGTTTCATTATCTTGTTGCCTTGGGGTGTGAGGGGAAAGCTTAGGGATGGGGAATATCAGCCACATAGCTGAAGTAAGGCTCAGCACATATTAGGAGTGCACATCTCTGGAGAAGACTTGGTAGCAGCTGCTCTTGCTATGGAACAAGAAACATTCCTATTGTAATTTTTTGGTTCATTCCATTTATTTTCTTTTTCTTTGAGCTGCTCAGTATGTTCTCTTGTTGAATATCAGGGGTTTTATGGTCACACAAACCCAAAGTTTACTGTGGAAAGCTATTGCCTAGATGGTTGAAGAAGTGGCAGACCATATGATATAGTTCTAAACCCTCAGGTCTCTCATTCCTACAGGGACTAGGTTCCCATATAGTGAATTTAAAAATCCTGCCTCTGCAGCATGTTTCATTACAGTCTTTAAAAATGGCATTTTGCTGTAAATGTGCTGCAGCTTCAATTACTCTTCGCTGAAACGTCACTGCATTTTTGCAGAGAGGCTTTAGGGAGAAGTAAGATTAAGATAAAAAAGGAGAAGCTTTATTTATATAAATGAAAATGACTAAAGTAGTAAAAATACTCAGTAAATGTACAACATAAAGACAAACCAATTTCTTGTTCCCTTGAAGTCCCCCCCCCCCCCCCCCCAAACACCTTCATATAAAGGTGAAATATATAGTCTTACTGCCAGTACTTATACAGTAAAAAATGACTTTACATTACCCATTGGAAGAGGCTGTTTTTCCTTTAAGCATATTACTGCTGTGGCTATAGCAGCTTCTGATACAGAACAAGACCTGAAACCTAATTTGTGGTACAAGTCTCTTACACTCTTTTTTCCAGTAACCTGGTGGATCTATTTGCATGACTTCAAACTTTAAGAAGATCACAACTGATTTATATCTATTTGGTAATACCCTCATTAAAATATGAGAGGGTGGCTGACAGCTAACAGCTGCCATTGATATTGCACAATAGACTCTACTGCATTAACAGGTGAATCTGTAGCTGAAACATAGATGAAAGTTTTGGGATTAGAGTCTTTCACTGCAAAAAACACCGGCCTATTCTACTCATACAGGAGTAAAGGATTATACTTTTATTGTGGAGAAACCAAGATGATATGAAGCAACACTATAAAGACTCTGAACCACACGATGCCAATAAATTACAAGATGCAGTCACTTCGAAAAAAGAAAATCAGATTATTAGTGTTTTTTTTCTTACAGGGAATTTTAATGAAGAACAATAAGTCTGAATGCTGGTAAATGAAGGTTCCTTGATGTGCAAAGTTGCTCTTTATACCTCAATTCCAGTACAATGGATTAAAATATTTCTGCAACATGTCTACACTGCTCTATCTAGATTACTCTTAGACTTCTAGAACTAAAAAGGAAGAAAGAGTCCCTTTCTAGAGGAGCCTTACCCATCACAAATGTCATGTCAGATTTTACAAAATACCAGAAACCTGCTGAGCAAAATAATGGGTTTTCAGAGAAAGGCTTCTTCTGTATCTAGTTTTGCCAGGGATCATACCCCTAAAGGCCCAGAATCTGTGGAACACAGGAGCACAGTCCCACCAAATGGTGAACCCAAGTCTCCCGATCTCCTTGGCAGTGTATTTGCTTCTAATGCTAACTGAAATATGAGAATACATCATTGCCAGTACACGAGGAATGCAACCGGGGGAAGCTGCCATCTCACTAACTCCTCGGAATGACAGTTTCCTCTTAATCATGGCTTCCATGTTCCCTCTCCCTGGCAGAAGCAACGATCCCAGAAATAGGTTAGAAAGACTATTTTTGCTATTTCAATTGTGTAGTTGACTATATAGTGGAAGACCCTTTTTTCAATTTCCTTATTAATAAAAAAATCAGACCTTTGAGAATGCATTAGCTAGTTAATACAATGACTACATCTGTTTAAAACTAAGATAGGCAAAAATACTTCATGAAATAATTAGCCATACAGTAAAATACAGAACGTGTGTTCTTTTCACCCATGTTTTCATATGTTTATTTGCCTACATCCTTGCTAATTTTTTTACACTTTCTTTTGTATGGAAGCTCATAGCGGCTGCTTTGAAAGGAACAAGCTGTATTTACTACTCAATGGCATACACCCAGATGTGATTCTAGGCCCAGTCTTACATTGATTCTAGAGGTGTCACAGATGATCTGATGCCCTCTGGGGTACACTACTGGTTATCACGGCAATAGGAGAGGGTAATTTGGCACAGTGGCTTCTACTACTTAGCAGAGAAAGTATTCCAGTATTTGCACAGCCCCTCAACCCTAAAAAGTATTTAAAAGTGGGCATGACATACAAAAAAATGAATAAATAAGGAGTGCAGTCTTGGAGAACATACAGTCTTGGAATCAGGAAAAAAAGGCTCAAAACATGCTTGAAGAAGACAAGCTGCTGGTGAGAACAGTGGAGCCTGCTCTTTCTCTGAGAGAAATTAGCATGCTCAAGAGCTAAAGAGAAGTGCAGGGCAGTCATGTTTTAATGCTGATTCCTTTGACTCCTCACTCCTGTGCAAAGAAACCCTGTGTGGTCCGACCTCCCTGCTCCCTCACTGGTGTCTAGCTTGCCGTTCAGTCCTTCTGCTCTTGTGAAATCCTCTCACCCTATGTTGTTTTCTACTTCTGACTGTCACCAGTGCTATCAGGTCTCAATGACCGAAAGCTAAATCCAAAAACAGTTACAGAGAACATATAAAAATGAGTAAAGGGGCATAACAGCATATTTTGCATACACTCACAGAAAGTGGGGGTGAAAGTGCAAGGGAAGATACTTAAAATGCAAGAAGAAGCAGCATGTAAGAGTTCAAAGACAGATGAACAGACAAGGACACTAGAATCGAAACTAGGGACAGAGATGAACTATAGAGCATACCTAGAAAGCATGACAGATAATGGAGAAAATAAATTTCCTTTTATTAATAACTGAAAAGAAATCCATACAGGCAGCTTAGGGCTGCCTTCAGCTCAGGGCTGAGGGTCCAGTTTTTCCAGGAATTTGGTGTTATTGCTGACTTGGTTGTCTCTTGGATGTTGTCATTCTTAGCTAAGAAGGAAGGAATGTTGTGTGCTTTGCTTTCAGAAACTAAAAGCATAAGTTATGGTGGTATGATGGAATGTAAGAGAGTTTACAGCTGAGGAATCTGAGTGTGCTTGGGTTGAGGATTACTTTGGGTCTGGTAACACATATCATAGTAAATTTTTTGCTCGCTACTTTGATAGGAAATGTGAAGTCATGGGCATGGCCATTTTAATTACGCTGGATATTTCTTTTAATTTGCTGTATGTTCCCTGTGAATCAATATTTGAAACCCACCATTAGGATACATAAATTAATTTTTATTATCTCAGGCAATCAGCACCCTTAGTTTATGATTAATTTTAAATTTTATGTTATTATTTTTGCACTGCTTTTTACAATTCAGATTGACACTCAGTTGCTGTGTTCATTGAGTTACATAAATACTTTCAGTATCTGTTATTACAGACATTAATGATATATTAGCTGAGACTATCTTTAAAGATTCTTGTTTGACCAATTTCTAGTAAACTTGGTAGCTCTGATCTACTTTTTAAATGCAGAATTTAGGTAAGATTTTTTTCTTACTGGAAAGTTAGAATGAAAAAAGGCCATAGTATTTTTAACCTGTGAAATTCCCTTGAATGTGGGGTCACTAAATGGTATCATTTATAACAGAGAGAGATACATATGAAGTTGTTTCTGTCTTACTATTTTACCTACGTAGTATTGAAAGTACAGAAAAATTCATAGTGGTCCATCTACCTCAAAATTCTACTCCAAGCAGTGGCTATCATCACATGCTTAAATGTCTTCTAGTACAAGATTCATGTAAAGAAAATATTCAGAGCACTTTTTTTCTATTCTTCAATCAGCATTCTGCAACGTTGTCATGGAATTTTCCAGCATTGAATAAAACCCTTTTACAAACAAAAAAAGGGCAACGATACAAGTAATTAAAAGGCAGATCATATTAACAGATGCTTTAAAATAAAAAAATAAATAAATTAACAGCATATGATTAGCATATGAATATGTTATTTCCTAATAATTTTACATTTATATTCATTGCTTATTCCCTGTAATAATAAAGACCTGATAACTTCTTCTTCCTGGTAACTTATTTAACATCTCTATTGCCCACAATTTTTAGGCATGATTTTATTAATCTCTGGTCGATTATTTTGGGACAGGTATCCAGGAAGAGATAAAAAGAGCAATTCTGTTTAGATAGCTAGGATATATATAATAGCAATTAAGATAATAGTTTAATTTGATTTTCCATTTAGCTTTCAGTGCTTTTAGAAACATAGCAGCTGCTTTTAATTCAGAATAAAATAGTTTTCTTTCCTATTAGGAAAAAAATCTTTACCTTCTTTGCAAGGTCATTTTACTGCATAAATTTGGAGAGAGCACACCTCATGAGAGATGGAGCCTAAGTGGAATTCAGGAATTGTGATTACTAACTCTACCCCTTGTTTGCTCAGTGACCTTGGATAATTGTTTAATATTTTGTGGTATAGCTTCCTCACTGGTAGAATGAGACAGGAATACCTACCTCCCTGGGGTGTTCTGAGATGTAATTAATTGCCTGAGCAGTAAGGGAAAAGTGCTATAGATGTGCTGAGCAGAAGACCCAATAGAAACCAGACAATTAACTCTAAAATGAGAACACTGAAAATTAGAATTATTTTCTTTGGATAATTCAATTATCCAGTAGGCCTCCAAACTTCTCCCTCTATGAAAACATGGGTGGATACAAAGTACTAAGTAATAGTTGGAAACTGCTCTACACGAGCTAATGACTAAAGTTCAGCTTACTTTGACAAAGAAATGATTTCTCCCCTAAAGCCACATAGAAAAGACAGCTGCACTTGTGCCACAATTGGACAAGTATATATTATTTTAGACAAAAAAATCAAGAACAGTTTGTTGGGTTTTTTTCTTTTTTTTCTTTTCTTTTCTTTCCTTTTTTTTTTTTTTTTTTTTTTTTTTAAGGAGAGCAAGTGTTTATTTTTTCAATCTTCTGCTCTCTTTTTGCTTATCTGCAAAGCCTGCAACATACGTAGGATTTTCTGCCTTGGTACCTGTGCACTTTTTAATTTTGTGAGAGAAATATCTTTCAAATCACAAATGGTACCTTTCTTATGTGAAATGTGCAGTCTTATCAGGGGACAAGAATGGTTTTGGAACAAAGGCTTGAACACACTATGCTTAGTTATACCATGCTAAATACCACTTATTTTACTAAACCTACTGCATATGCAATATATACAGCTTAAAAGCAAGAAATGCTAGGAAAAACCTGTGGTTTAACAGTCTATTTTCCAAACTTAGCTGTAACTGTTTTAAAAACTACTCTCCCTATACTTGACAGCACCTTCCCTTCAGGAAGGCTAACAAATTAGACTGCACGGACACTCCAAATCTGCTTGAGTATTGTGAGCTGCCCTGGCTTAAACTGGTAGTGGAGAATCATGGAAATCACCCAGCTGACTTGGCACTGGAGCAGGTGAGGAGTGCTGGTGCGCTCCACTCTGCCAGCTCTCCCTGCGAGTTAAGCCATCCCAGCAAGAGAAGCAGTAATGAGTACTGGGGAAAATAATTTCTTACAAGGTTTCAGGCACTTTTGCAGTGAACATCTGCCTCAGACAGGAAAGGAGCAGCATCAGGGTACACAGGTAAATAGATTGGGAAACTGCAACACAGGGAGTAGACAGACAATTATCAGTGTTGCTGTAATGTAAGTGTGCATATAACAGTGTGGAGGGAGTTTTATTTTCCTATTTTCAGTAAAAAACAATTTTCTACTCCTGTACAGCAATACAACATGAAATGTGCAGTGATATACCGTGTCATATCTGGAATTATGTAGATGGTCAACACTACACGTACATCAGTATTACAGGACTTTTTTCTTAGATTCTCCAACTCCATGGTTCCCACAGTGAAAGGCAGCGAAATTACCATGTGAAATACTACATAAGAAAGTTTTGAATGATTTACTTATTCTTATTCTGTCATATGAAATGATTTATAATTCAGGAGTAATAGAGAAAGCACAACAAGTTGCTATAAATTAAAAGCACTCTCTTTTCTTGTGCTATGTGTGGATTTTTTTTCAGTGTTGTAGCATAATAACCGAAGTACAAATTTTTTAAGATATACAGTCAGTTAAAAGAATGTGACAGGTTTAAATATGGAACTTTCTAAAGAATTATAACCTAATTAAAACACCGATTTGACAAAACTGCAATAACTTTAGTATCATCCCCACAGCAGCTGTCATAGCTGAATTCAAAATGTGCTCCTTTTCCTGCAGACTTTCAATATCATGCTCTTATGAAAATCATATATCTCTTCTGAGGGAATGAGTACTATTTGGGAGACAGCTAAGGTGATTCCTCCAGTGAAAGAACTGATAAAATTTTGCAGAAAATTAAGGAAATGCTTTTGACAGTTCATTCTGTCCCACAGAGTAGGAACGGGATCTCTGATACCCTACTAAGTATAGGAATGATTGAAATAGCAGATTAAAGGAGGGCAATTTATTTGGAATATCTTCTGGCCATAGGCAGTAGAAGTCTTCAGTGACTCCTCTTTCTGGTGGAAGAAAAATAGCTGTACAGGAAAACTCAGGAGCACTTCTGAGTTCCCAGGGCTGGGTGCACACCTGTCTCATACTCAGGGAGAGACCAGATGCTTCTACTCCCCCAAAATAAAGGTGGTCATGCAGGCCCATGGCAAACTCCAGCATCTTCTGGGACAGAACCACGGTATATATGGCAAAGTCATTAGCCTGGACAGCTCGGGAAGCATCAGGACTCAGGTGCATACAAATGGGAATGATCTGCAGCGTGAAACAGCTGATGCTGAGGAACTGATGTTCACATTATATGGCTTCTAGAGATTGTCTTCATTTCAGACTGACCCTAGTTTGAGCCTTTGAAACAGTTGGAGTGCATCTTCTGGTTCAGTTTCAAACTAAAAATCACATACTTGAGCCTACTTGGTGATGTGAAAACAGTCCTAGTCCTCTGCTAGTGTAGAAGCACCCAGCGTGGTCTAACCTCCCTGCTAGGTGCTCTGTTGAGGCACAGCAGAAAAACTCCACCATGTTGGAGTAATTGTGTCCTGTTGCCTCTGAGGTGACTTATCAATGCAAAGATGCTCCAAGACCTAGAAACCAAAGCAAGTTTTCTTTGGTAAGCTACCAGTGATATTTCCTATCAGATACCAAATGTATACACTCAGATGATACAAATGAACAATCAGTGCACATTAATAAGGCTTTATTAATTATTGTTAGTAAAGATCTTGCCTGTAATCACAAGCTATGTGAAGTCAAACACTGTAATGAGGAGAATCAGACTTAGGTCTCTTACACCTGTATATCAGTCATATCATACTTGAGCACTTGATTTCCTACATTTGAAGACTTAAATGGGACAAGGCTAGAAAAAACAGGGTAAAAGAAACCCTTAGCACCCTGAATATAATTAATATTAGGACCAATGACCTACAATACCAAGCTTGTTATTAAAAATGATGAAGGAACTTGACATTCGAACAAAACTCTTCACCTGCAGAGCAACTGCTAAGAAGTGCTTTTTCAAAATTTACAAATATTTTTTCTGTGACAGCATAGTTTTATCTGGCTTTGTCATTGCCATAGATTAATCAATACAGGATTTATTTCATACTAGGATGGTAGTTACTTGAGCTTCTCCATGCAATGAGCATGCTTATGTCTCATCATGAAGTATGAGAATTTATCTCCCCTAAGGTAACATCTCTTCAATCAACTTATTTATCAGAATTATCAGAAGTTTGAACCCTCCATACACTCCTTCCTCCTCAAATTTCATCACTTTGTATTTATTTTTACTTTTACTTGTTCAGCAGAAACTATCATTGTATTCCTGAAGAAAAACAAACTAGATCACACACTTTTCAGGACAAACACAAAATTAAATAATAAACAAGATAATAAAAAGTAGTGGAACATTGTTGTTCATTTTTAGTTGCTAGCCCTATAAAGCCCTATAAAGAATTTGTTTATAAAGTGCTGTCTGTGTAGAGCATTACTTAGTAAACTAATTGTCATCACAACTGCAAAGCTCTCATATTGAGTGATGGGCAAGGAATTATTTGTGAAATAGTCAGCTAAATCATTGTGGCAGCATTTTACAACTTAAATGGTATCTTACATTAAAAGGAATTATACCAAACAGTTACACTCTCCAATTTTAATTAAAGACAGAATTATCCTAAAACCAAATACCAGTTGTTTACAAGTGAGCACTTAAACTAGAGTAGAATATGCACCACAAAATGTGGTAATTACAGAAAATGCGCACATTTAAAAATTTTTGGTGAAGATAGAGCACACTTAAATAATGTTCCCTTGCCACAATGGCAGTACATGCAGTGAAAAGCCTTGCAAGCTTTTCCTGTATCGCAACAGGAACGTGAGTGGAATTCACATGTCTTCCCAATTTCTGCAGGAGGCAAGGTACAGATCAACCTTTCTAACTCTTGCCAAAGGCCTTTGGCAGATGGTATTATTCTAATTTAATTGTGATGGTTTAGGAGATAATAGATTTAACATTCTTTCACCCTCTACCTAAGGTTTCTGATTTTTTGGTAGTAGCAACAGAAGTCCATGTGTACTGGCCTCTCAGATACTGCAGTTGATGACCTGGCCTAAAAACATAAATCACCTTCATTTTCAGGTAATACACAAGGCAGTATATGCACCAGGCTATGAACTATAGCATCTGACAACAGGCAAACTCCTACTTTCCTCCATCCTTGCTATGGTAGTTTCAACCTTTCAAAGCAGAGGCACAGGAGCCTCTTCAACCTTCTGCAGCAGGAACTGGCAGAGCCTATCTGCTAGAGTCCCCAGACTTCGGAAGAACGAAGAAGGAAATAGTAAATGATAAATAAAACCTTGAGTTCTCTGATCAGTTCAACACAAAAAATGTTCAGATGGAACAACTGTGAGGCAGATCAGATATAATCAACATAGCTTATAAGGTATTGGATGTGCCTCGCTAGCAAGTCATACTATCTCTGTTATCTTTCTAGAGTGGCCTAACACAGCGCAACACTTGTATCGAGAATGTCATTTCCTCTGAAAAACAGAGAAACAGAGAAAGAAATGAGAACGTGAACAGTTTACCAACGGCTTTTCCTTTACATTACATATGAGCAGGAAAGGTTCTTAGTTACCACATTTTTAGTTATACATTTTGTCCTAATCGATTTATAAGACAAATCATTAAATTCATGTTTTCACTAGACACCTCCTCAAATGACAACAGTGCCAGAAGGGAAAATGCAAAATTATTAAAACATAATGAGAGCAGTGGATATAAACTTTTTGTTCATAAACTAATCTAATTTCATGCCTTCTGTTTTAGAACGTGAGCATCACCATCAAGTTAAAATGACACTGTCACCCCAGTTTAGACTCCTAGATTTAAATTTATGTCTGCAGATATCAAGATCTTCAGTGACCTAAGTATCATAAATGCTTACTGAGTACAATTAGAGGTGAGGATGCTTTACATTTTAAAAAATTGTACAGTACTTTAAGTGACTGGCCTTTTAAAGTACCTGCTAAAGGTATTTCTTGGTCACTCACGTGACAAAGCCTTTAAGGGCTATATCCACAAGAGGATTTTCAGGAATATGTCCCAAATTTATGTTCCTCAGTCCAAACCAGTGATTTTCAAAATTCTCTAGCAGTAGCTGCGTAACCCCAGTCATACTGAAAATTTGTAAGAAGCTCATCATTCCTTAGTAGAGTATTTCCACGTGCCCAGAGGCTGCTCCAGGGAATGCTTTGAAGTGTCTCTACTTTGATCCTTCTGAGACACTGGGTGGCGAGTGTATCAAATCGCAATAGAGTTTGTCTAACTGCATGAGAGGGTTCTGTGCTATGAACTTTCATTCATGAAACATCTCTAAGTCATGGGAAGTAGTGGGATTTTACATATATTCCTCTCAGTTGACTCTGCTATTGTATTGGGAGATTCCTTGGTTGGAATCACAGGGGATCGAGTTTTCAGGAACCTTCACATCAGAAACTGAACAAAGAGACAAGGCAGTTAACTCAAGTTGTGGATTATACAGCAGTGAAGAGTGTGCAAGAATTAATCTTGCCCAGCCTCATATAAGTGACTTAGGCCCTTTCTTGCTTGGTAGTTCCATCCAATCAAGAGATGGACTTCTTGAAAATGACATGGTGTTCAGGTGGGCTCTGATCTGAAGCACCACTGTGATTTTTGCAACCCTACCGTGAATGTTCCATCAATGCACAAATCTGAGGAACTTCTGAGAAAACAATGCCCCCAGTAAATCTTCTCTACAGCCCTTTTCAAAGTAGCATAGAAGAACCCATGAGACAAACAATACCTGCTACTTCTCAGGAGCCCAGATAGAAGGAAAAGTCAGAGCATGCAGCTTATGTGGGAGTACTGTGGTACTATATTATACTTAGCAAACTACAGAGAGCTCTATATTATACTTAAAAATTCTTAGGTATCAAGTAGCATTGTTATTTGGGTGAACCACTTAATGAAAAAGAAAAAGAGAAAACCTTCTTGGGATTGAGAACTGTTCTCCCTAACTTGGAAGCAAGAGGACATATGGGAGAAAATAAAGAGATGCCAACCTAGACAATTTTTAATAATTCAGATACTGTTCCTGGAAGGGATAAGAGTTAAAAGACAAGTTGTTACACAAAACGCCTAAGAGACAACAACAAGCAGACACCACTTCTACGTTCATGTACCATTTGTGTGTGTGGTCTTATTCAGAGTTTGGGGGGATTCTGAATGACAGAGGTGTGACAGAAAGGATTGTAAAGGAGCAATATAGTTTTGTTGTGGAAGCTGAAACAAGGTGTGGAACTGAACTGGAGTGAAAGAAAGACTGAGTTGATTTCTGCAGGATGGTGAAATATGAAGAGACAGATGATTTTATATAGCTCTGTATACTCAGATTACCTCCTCAGATAAATGGCAGTGACTCTGGGACGAAGGAAGTTCATGTACAGGTTTACAGAGCACAGAACTAGCAAATATATTAATATGCTAAAGTAAGTGAACCAGCAGGAGCGCAAACACTCACACAGAAATGTGCCTGATTTCAGAAAGTAGAAAAAATGAAATTTGGAATATTATTCCATTTTTAAGTTTATTCCATGTTACTGGTAAAACTATTCCAAAACTTTGTCTTCAAATGCCAGCTCAGAAAATAGTTTAAGCAAAAAAAGTAAGTCCACAGTTATCAAGCATGTATTTTAAGACAAATCTAGCAAAGCAAACCCAGGCACTCTGAGTTTGTTTCAGCTGAATAGGGGGAAAAAAAAATAGTTTCACACAGAGCACAAATTTCGCCAAGTTACCACTTGAACACTTTGCAAGCCTTAATAATTAATCCATTCAAAACCCCTGCTGGGAAAACAAGTAAAATTCTTCCAGTTTTACAAATAAGGGATTGCAGGAAGAGTGACCCTACTTAAATGTCTTGCCTGAACACACAGAGATTCAGCGTGGGGGAGTCTAGTTAAAAGTTAAGCAGTGAGTAATTCTTACTGCTGAACTCAGACAATGTTTTTCTGCATTGCCCAAAACCTTAGCAATGCA
Source organism: Antrostomus carolinensis (assembly GCF_000700745.2). Classification (NCBI taxonomy): domain Eukaryota; kingdom Metazoa; phylum Chordata; class Aves; order Caprimulgiformes; family Caprimulgidae; genus Antrostomus; species Antrostomus carolinensis. The sequence continues at coordinate 12,442 of NW_010295186.1, forward strand.
TTTGAGAGGAGAGGTGGAGAGGGGATCTGTAGAGTGAAGGAAAGGTCTTCTGCTGCAAGTATTAAAAAAACACATACAAAAAGGAAACAAAACAAAGGGTAACTGAACCACACACATTAGTCTGGATAAGCTGGTATTATTACTCGTTTAGCACCAAAAATGTGCTTGACTGCACACCGTATTGTCCAAATGTATTGTGAGTAATGATTATACAAAAAATTATTTCTGATTAAGCAATGCAATCATTTTGACAATGCCTCAGTAATGTCTCGTGATTTATGTACAAATACAAAGGGAACTGCAAGTTTGTATTACAGTAACATTTGCTTCAAAGCTGCATGAATAAAATTATTTCTTTCAATCAGCAATCCTTATATAACCCTATATAACCCCTTACAGTAACCTTTACTTGCAGTGTCATTTCCAGCAGCTCTCATTTTCACAATGCTTTGGAAGTCACCATGTAAACTTATGGTACTGGTACTTTACTAGTAGTAGCAAATCAAGAATGACATCTCTGCTGAATATACTAAGGTCAGTCTTTAAGCTGACAATAGTCATCTTTGCGCAATTATTTCAGTGAAAAAAGTCAGAGTGAGATTCACTGTGCCATCTGATGGCAAAATATACTGAAAAATATTAGTAGGAAAAGATGGACTAGATGCTAATTAGTTATCGAAACACATCACTAATATAAAACAGCAAACCTAGAAAATGGGCTGTACAATTAGAGTAATACTTTATTTCATCTCATGTCCTCTGTTCCTGTGAAGCAGAACTGTTCCAACTCAGACACAAACTTGGAGGGGAGGTGGAAAGAGTACAGCACTCCCTCTACTCATCCTGCCTCATGTGGCATGAGATACTCCTTTACCTCTTGGTGAAGTGGGGGTTCCTATGGAGGTACAACACCCTCTCCTTCCAATTTCATTAAGTCTATATTTCAAAAATATCTCACAAAAGTTGCTAGTTGAAGTGATGTGTATGACAGCAACAGATGCATAGTATTGTTGGCACATCAAGCAGACTGAAACTTAACGCTGTGAAATATATTCAGGCATTCATCAGCAACTTCAGTATTGCTGTTAAAACTGATCTGTGACTGTGATTAAATAGCTTTGCAATTTTGATAACAATTGATCTGTCCAATTTTATGGTCCTACTTCAATAAGTCAAACCTCATCCTAAAGTTACACATATCCATTTTATTTGGTCTTTATAAAAGCAGAGAAAGAAAGAAAAGTTTGTGGGAGTAATTTCTGAGTTGTCAGTGATAGATTTTTTCTTTTGATTTCACAATTTTGCTAAAGATAGAATAGACCTTACCGTAGCTGTCATAAGCCTCTTCGCTTGTTCCGTGACCATAGTCATAATATTCAGGCACACTGTAACAGATTCAGATAGCCATGTCACTGTTATTGTAGGTAACCAACTCAAAACAAAAACAGAGCACAAAAAATTAAATGCATTTTAACAGTTTTACATTATGGCACAGTCCAACTGGTTTCAGGGTTAGTGAGAATTTAAAAAATATGAAGGAAAATGTATCAGTGACAATAACTGCTATTATACAGCACATCACACTTATCTACTGAGCATAAAACAAAATTGGTCCTAAATATGTCAACCCAGGAGATGTGACAAACACTGACAGAAATTCTATTTGCAAAAATAAGGTCTGAAAAAAGACTATCCACTTTATTATTCACAATTGTTAAACTGCCAAAAGAGGTGTTAATCTCATTTATCTGTAATTCTTAACATTTATGCACTATCAAACTCAGCACAGTTTGTTTTACCCAAAGTTGACTGTATTGTATTGTGCAGAACCTGTAAACTACTTAACTTTACAAAAAACACTGACAGGTTTTCAGCTTTGTTCCTGAAGAAGAAAGTATCTTTCCACTGCTTGTAGAGAGACACCTGATTCTCCACAGCCTTTGTCCTTATGCAGTTATTGGACACCCATGGAAATTTTTATACAGTACCAATAAAATGCATATTGAAAGTAGCGAGGTTCAAGGAGGGGAAAATCAGGGTCAGAGTCTCAAACCCAGTTTTTCACTGGTTTTTGTTAATTAACAAAAATTACGTATGGTCATATTAACACATTATCAAAAAATTTCAGATGATAGTTACAACTATAGTTAACAACCCTTTTGTAAATTTTTGGTTGTTGTCACTTTTGCTTCTTTTTCCCTGGATGCTGTGTGAGATAGGTTCTTGCAAAATGAACAGAAGTAGGCAAACAGCTCAATATTGCACTATCTATAACATTACTGCTCAGGCAATTTTCCATATTGGATTATAATTTTAAAAATATCAGTTTACACTTGAAAGAGAAGCTTAGTTGACAGTGGAGTGTTAGTAAAAATATTTCACAAATGCAACAGAGACAAACAAGCAATCTGTAACAATTATTTTCTTGAACTAATTTTGACTTCTTTGTTCACAGACTGCCTGTAATCAGATTTTTAATTTCTCAAACTTAATAGCTATTCATAACTATTCTTGGAATAATTTCTGAGAATAATTCATGTGCTGTATCTCACTTGAGAGCACTGATTGTGTGTATCTGATAACTGACAGTCAAGTTGTTTTGATTTGGGACATATCATCCATCCCCTGACTGTCTAGGCACAGCTCTGATAGACAGTTTTCAGCTACAAATATCTGAGGGGTTTTTTTGAACTGAAAATGCAACTATAATTATTGAGCACTAATTTAGGAATTCAGCCAGAAGTTATCATGTGAGTGGATAGTACACTGATGTCAATACCTCAGACATGAAATTCATTTGCTAAAGCAGTTGCAAAATTGGACATATGAGTGACATGAATGAAAAGGAAGTTAATACTTTTAAATATTTTTCCCAATGCCATCCAAGCTCTATAGGACGTAATCACTGTACAGCATTGCTTTCCAGGATAATGGGAGTCATCCAGTTGCTTGAAAATTAGTTACCTAAATATATACACTCTCCTATTGAAGTGGTATAAGAGATAAACAGGAAGAATACATTTTTTATTTGTTCAACATATGAAGCATTCTGGACTATTCTGCAATCGTTCTAGTAGCCAGTTAAATACAATTACAGGATTATATAAGGTGAACAAGAGCACTGGCAGCATCAGGGTTAAAACATGCATCGAGTCATACCTACAGAGCTCATGGTTTAGACCTAAGAAATTACTTGACAGATGACACACCATCCAGATCTGGCAGACGGCAGTATGAAAAATCTCATGTAATACAATTTCAGCAACAGCATTTTGGCACAGTGCCTGCTTTCCCGGAGAGAGGAGTGTGTTGGACTAGTGAGCAGAGTTACGGGAGAAGAAACCCCAGAACTCTCATCTTCTGTCAGTGGATAAGATGCTAATATTTCTTCCTGATACATTTTACAAAACAAAGCGGCTGCATCCAAAGGTCAACTTTAAAAGGAGTGCATTTGGGACCCAATCCAAAGGCCAGTAAGTTATCAACAGCAGTCCTGCTTTCAGTGGTCACTGAGTAGGGCCTTGAGCTATTACCATCAATATAACATACAGCAAAACAAAAGACTCGCAAGAACAGGTAAAACTTCATTGCAATGTTACTGTTGTATGTTTTTATTAGAGAAGGAGCACACAACCATACAGACAATAAGGATGTGAGATAAAAAACCTGCACAGTGAACATCGGGAACTGAAATACATTATAAACAGAATACAATGTTAATACACAGACTGTTAAAATAAAAAACAAGTTGTATTGCAACTGTAGAAGGGAAGTGATTTGTTGTATACTGTGTATTTGCTGTCTGTAAGCACAATATTTAACATATTTCTGAAAAACGTGTAATTCATAGCACAATATATGATTGTGATCTAAGGTCTCCAACTTGATTTCCCTGAATAATATATATTTTTCATAGATCTGAGCCAAATGGTATTTCAAATTCCTTGCTAAGTCATATTAGATAGTGATCTGAACAATACCTAAGTGAAGCAAATTTATTTCTTAGCATGAAACACCTGATTTAAACTCACATTTTTTGAGCCAGTCTGCTTATTCATTAGCCTGATCTATTTTAAACCTTTCTGTATATTCACTACAACCTATTACATGCATTTATTTGTAAACATTTTCCTCTGTTTTTTTTTTTTTTTAATTAAAGTAAACAATGAATGATGTTTATAAAAACTGGTTGATACAATATGGCTTTACATACATAAAGTCTTTTTAAAAAAATATTGAACTATAGAGAGATGTAGTTCATTCACATTATGCTCAACCGTGGAAGGAAACAATCAGTAAATGAAATCAGCATAAATAAAACTTGTTTATATAATTTTAAAGTTCTCAGTCTGTTCCTGGAAAATATGGTGATCATGAGCTTTAGAAAACTCAGGCTCTTTTGGCAATGCTAATTGGAAACAAGACGCCATTATCTGTCATTAGCATTCATCACTTTCAAGCAACATGAAGTGTAATTTACTCAAGTACAGGCACCCACCTGAAAGCAAAATGCAATACATTTTATAAAGCAGATAAGATTAACTCATTAACAACTTCTCAGCTTTTACTCCTAAGTTTTCAAAGGTTTGCACTATTCTTTAACACCAGTCTTCTGAAACACAGAGGTCTTGATGTGCTGTGACTCAGCCTTCAGTAACCTTCTACATGTACCACTTGTGGAAGAACTGATATACATGAGGCTATGAATCTTACAAGTTGTATATGTATCTTTATATCTCTAATGGCTTGCAAGCTGAGGACTTCTGATGTAATTTTTCTCTATCTAGATGAAACTTTTGCAACAAAGATGTATGATTCTGTCCTTATGCCTATTCTGTGGGCAAGAAGACTAATACATTTACAGTTAATCCTCATAATCATAACCTATGTATGCTTGTTTTTAACTTAACTGTGTAACTGTTACACTTAGTGCTTTTGAACCTACTACTTTTAAAGTTTTTGGAATAACAGTTTCCATAACCTTGTGATGTCTTCTTTTCATGCAGATAAAGCCAGAACTGTTCCAAAAAAAGAAGACAAAAGATGTTCCTTTTTTGAGAGATCGGGGCCCCATGAGGTGCCTTCCAATCCAAATTGTCTGGTGCTCCTATGATATGGGAAGGTCTGAAATACAGACACTCTGTATCTAAATAGCAACCTTAAAAGCCACAAAGGCTTTTAACCTCTCATTGACTGGGACTTTTCCAAATTGACATTAGCTAAGCAAAAATGAATTCCAGTTTTACTGTACCAACACCCATGGAAAACCACATAGCTTGTTATCCAAAAGGCTGTGGAGAATGGTGCTTTAAGGTGGTTTGAGAACTGCAAACAAAGAAATTAAGACTGAAGCCACAAACCCCTGATTCTTGGGTCAACAAGCCACCTGGGGGAAGGGTGATGTTCACCACTCAGAGATCAATGGCATTAGGTATAGGAAATCACAACACTAATGAATAGACTGTATTAGCTTTTGACCAATCTCTTCCTGCACCTGCAGGAAGCTGCTGGCAAAACACACTGGGTTAGCAACATTGCCATCTGCTTCTCTGGCAGCTCCTACAGCTTCTGTAATATAAGGCAGCAGAACATTGCAAGAACTGAACCTGAGTACTTCTTGTTGCCTCCTTTTTTTTCTTCCTTTCTCTCTTTTTGTTCTTTGCTTTTACTTGCTGAGATATGCATCTAACATTCTATTCTCTTTGATTAAGATGTTGAGCTAGATTTAACAGACTTTTTTTTTCTGTAAAAACATTTTATCTTATTTTTCTTTCTTAATCATTGTACTTTTTAACTGGGAGAGTATACTCTAGAATATTATAGGACTCTTTCATTAGGAAATGTTCAGGAAAGAGCTAGTTAATTTAGAGAAGAGGCTTTTGATTGACCTTGGAGTTATAACGCAGACATTAGATAATAATCATGCTTCTTTTGTAAAATACTTGAACTGGTCCAGACTAAAGATTCAGCTGATGCCAGTGAAGTTCCAGAGTTCAGATTTTCAGATGAAAAACTTCCAAGCTAGCCTTTGAAGAAGTAAAAATAACTCCTGAGAGACCTCCCTCTTTGTGTTGTGGCACTCAAAAATGTGATAGTGAAACAATATTGTATTTTAGGATTGACGCTCTTTGAAGAGGGATTTCCAGCCTTTGTCAGCTTGCAATCATCATTTATACTTCAGACGGATACAGATAAATGAAACTTTAGCACTCCCTGTAGATATATCCCAGTCTGGGTTAGCTTCAGACAACAGATTCTTGAGTCAAGCTAACACCCAGGATAATTCATAAGGATCCCTAGAGGTGGGATTCAGTATTTTTAGATAACTCTCTCTCTTTCTTTTTCACTGGATCCTTTGAGGTCTTGGTGTTCTATCTCCCATTACCTCCCTCTTTCTCAATATCAATTCTGTTGAGCAATCCTCGGAGCTTGCAGTTTTCAACATCGATAACTGATACAATCAAATACTCTGCTCCCTATGCTAACAGGATCCCGTCTAACGCTATTGCAGTCGTTTCATGTAAGACCGCATTTGTAATACTTCTTCCTCCTACACGAGGGAGGGAGCCAGCAGGACTTAACACATAGTTGGCCATGAAAGAAAAGCAGTTTACACAAAGCAATATGCTTTTGCTTGGAAGAGAGGTGAGCAAGATTTTCATTCACATGAATTGCAACATATGTAATTTTTAGAAAATAATATTTCATAGTGGAAATGTGTGAATAAAGAAATAATCCTCCCAGGAATCTGAAACTTAGTAGAACATCTCCACTTAACAGAGAATTACTTCTATAGGAAACATGAGAAGACTTCTGAATGAAGGAACTTCTTGTAGGATTCAGCCTTAAATCACAAATGTAGTCCTTTACTGGATAGATTTTTGAACTAATAGAATACTATGGTGAACATTTTAGGGGCTAAAGTCTTCCTTTTTCTGAAAGCTCAAGTTTGATTGTATCCAGTATTTTAGCAGATACTCCCTGGATTTATTTAGTAGTTTACAACACAATCAAAGTTAAACTAGATCTAGATCTCATCTGCCTCCAGCATTTCTCTCTGATTGATTTCATGCTAGAGCAAACATGAATTAAAAAAAAAAAAAAAAAAAGAAAAAGAAAAAGAAGCAAGAAGAGTTTTACAAGCATAGGATTGGAAAGCCATCATAATTGCAAGATGACTTTGGGTTCTGAACTTTTTGCAAAATCTGAAATAGAAACCAATCTGCCATTTATTTGCTACAACCAAAGCCACATAAGGATTTCTATTCAAATATTCTCCATTCCACTGTATTCTTTCATATGCAGAGAATTATCACCGAGTAGTTCAGAATATAATACGAAATGTCTGCAGACACAGTATTTGCAAAGGGAATGATGCAGAATTTTAGGAATCCTATCCAGTTTTAGAGGAAAAACTTTTCTCTACTTCAGAGCAATGAAACTTGATTCCATTTTGCTCATTGAATCAAATAAATGAGAAGTGGCATTTGAAAACAGTTTCTGATGATGAATGCCGTAAGTGGATTGCTGTGAAGATACATAAAATGTCATATTCTGGGCTTCCTGGCTTGATTGATTTCAACAGGTTGGAAATAAAATATGGGGAAATCTTTATTTATGAACAGGTGGATATAAGCACAAAGCCAAAATGAAATATGACAAAGTATAAATATGATGCATACTGGTTAAAAAGTGAGAGAGTGCACAGTAGAGAAAATAATAATGAATATCCCATTTTACAAAAAAACAGTGTAACCACTCTACCTATTGCAGCTTGTATTATATTTGTGTCCATATATTTTACTATATAGCAATATTTTGATACTGAGACAGAAGTGAGTAAACCTCCGGTCATATTACCAAAAGATTTAAGCATGTGATAATCTACTAAGTAAATTAGTAATTATTCACAGCTCTCTCTCTAGCCATCACTTTTAAACTAAAGACAAAATAGTTTCATTTTCCGATGGACAGTTCTCTCCACAAATAGTCTGCAGGAACTTTTTAAAAAGCAAGTAGTCAAAAACAGTGGGACTGGATGATTAAATAAAGGTATCTGATCATTGCTTTAAGTGTATATTAAACTCGTTCTACAGTCAAGGAAGATCACTGACCTCTCCTGTGTTTTCTTTCTGAGTACAATCAGAATATATGAATCTGACCAAGGTTGTTTACTGAAGTTCCTCAGCAAGACATTATGATTATAAGTTTCTCAATGGCAACTCTAAGTCTTTGTCTTAAGACTGTTCAGAAATATTTGCTCCCTGTTTTTTTGGTATTCAGTTAAACAGACAAAGATCTTATTTTTATCCTGAGCATATCTGCCATCTTTTGCTTGGAAATGCCTTCACAGTTACATATATAGAGAGGATTCAGTTGGACGTAGGGTAGTATATTTGGGCACCACAGACAGTAAACACTGAACTACACTGCATCTACAAGCTGTAGGTGTCATCTGCAAAGTCCCATCAGATGCAAACATGTCTAATGTGGTTTTAAAAGCTACAGTGATGGAAATTACCAAGCACTTGAGTCCTGTTTACTATTGTCCCCTCTCCCCGCCCCCCCGGGCAATATTTGTACTAGATTTCTGTTCCTGAAACATAGGGCCATCATTTGTTGCTGAATCCAAAAGGAGCTTGGAGAGAAGAATAGTCCATTGGGTAGGGTCCATCAAAGAACATGTATGTCCAGCAGAACTATGTACTGCTCTCTTCACAAGTGTTCTAGTCTGAAAGTGTTATTTTACTTGCAGTGCTATGTTTGCGAAGAACTCATCTTTGGAATTAGATGTACATACAAAGTCTTGATATCGGGAGGTCAAGCACGGGTAACCAGGATGAACTGGGGCTCAGGTATATTTACGCTACTGATGTAAATAATTCCTGGAGATTCAACTGGATCAAATATTCTTTGCTTTACTTCCTAAATAGTTTTACAGCATGTCTCTGCACTGAAGTGATTGTACCATAAGCCACATAAGTGACAAGGGCTGAACTATGGCCCATGTTATATTCCCGTATATCGGATCAGAAATAAGTAAGTGATCTCTAAATCCCCTGTACTAGCAGCCCACACTGTAGAAAAAGGAGCTGTAAATAGAAGCTGTACGGCAGATAGCACGAACTGAACAATAAAAACAAGAATAACCGGGAAAACAAAGTTTCTTTTTAAAGTCAGTAACTTGTCATATATTCAGTTGCAGTGGTTGAATGTGTTCTTGAAATTTTCAGTGTGACTGAGTCATTATAAGAATGTGAATCAGAATTGCAGAGCCTATTACAGGTTGAAATGAGAGGTGTTGCTATGAATATGTAGTTACTAGGACACTGTTACTATGATATGGTCATAGCAACTATGCCATAGCAGGAAAATGGACACAGGCAGCATATATGCCCTGAAATTTTTCTCATTACATTTTTTGTTACTAGCATTGAGAAACAGGAGTCCAATGGGACTTTGCAGATGACACCACAGCTATAGGTATGAACTGCAGATAATTATATCTTTTGAATTAAATATCATTCAGTTAGATGAAAGCTATGCCAGTCAACTTGAAATTCTCTGATGCTGCACTTTTCCTTTCTTTCCTCTCCCATCCTCTAAGAATTTAATTTTGGAAATTATCTAATGCAACGTGTGTAAGTCTTCAGATCATGTAAAAACTTAGAATTTATTTCAGACATTAATGCCATCCTTCTTTATGTTAAGATTTAGATTCTGTATTACCATTGACTTCTTAGAGAGAGAGTTCAGAGATGACATGATCTATAACATGAATTTCTGCATGAGAAACAGAAGTTTGATTGTTAGCAGATGCAGGATGGGTTTGCAGTTTGCATTTGACAGACTAAAAAGTCATTGTCCCAAAATGATCTGCATATCAGCATGGGATGTGCGTCTAGAGGACTGTTGCCTATAGCATTACATAAAGTATTTGCAAGATTAACGATAAGTATTTTGCCAAGAACTGCTTCAAAGCCCTCAAATTGGTTTACTATCATTAGTGGGGTTGGGTCCAGCTAGGCAAGAGAAATGCCCTTTACCTATGTCATCTTGCGGTCACAGCATTGATGAAGATATATCATGAGAAGGCCTGTGTCACTGAGGGATGGCATCTGTAACAGTAATGTTTTGCACTATTTTCATCTATCTTTTATCACTGAATTATTTATTCTTCTTGTTGGTGTGTTACAGGTTTTTCTGAAATTTGCAAGTCTATTTACAGCCTAGGATAGGAGTCATAGACTCTTCTTTCTTTAGTAAACATCCACTCAGCAACTCATTTTGCAGCTCAGCTATGATTTAACAAAAGCCAGACAGAACAAAAGACAGAAAACAAGCCAACCAACCAGCCTGGGAAACCACTGACAATATACCAACTACCTGTTCACAAAAACCAGAACTGACTGATGTGTGTGTTCATGCCAGACACTGTGGAAGAGGGAAACTATATCAAACCCAAATTTTGAGCTTCAACAGACAAACATTGATTTCCTTTGCTTTTCCCTGTCAGGCACCATTGTTTACACTGCATATGGCTGGACAGGTTATGCACAAGTGGATTAAATAGAACATACTCTTCCTGGTTTGTCCCGTGACCAGCCAGTTAGTCCCAGATTTCCTTAGTGTGTCTTTTGGCTGTGAGACATGGTATCTTTGAAATGAAATTGCTAGCACTGGCAGACACACAAAGGTCAGTGGAGATGTCTATAGATGTGGTAGTAGAGCTGAATATGTCTCCGCTGGCCATCAGGGTTCTCAGTTGATTCATCAGCAACTGATCCACTTCCACAAAATTATTCTGTTGATCCTGGCTGAGGAGTTTGGCCACACTTTGCAAGCAGTACAGTCTAACTCCCTACCGACCTCTGAGTAATCAAAGAGGCAGATCTTGTAGATCCTCTCACAGAACTTTTCATCCTTTTCTCCTGGTGATCTAGTGTTCTCAGCCCATGAATCCCAGACAGTGGTGGTGGTTCAACAGCTAAAAGTTTCTGCTAAGAAAATCAAGAAGTCTATTATATTGAAAACTAATGGGATTCTCCTACATCCTCTGTGTTACAGCTGAGTTGGAAATTGATACTTCCACCATTTTTGAGTTTTATTTTATGACATTGCTTGTTACCCTATAAAATCCTACTCATTTCTTTAAATCAATATTGAGTGGGTATAGAAAGGAAGCCTGATTGCCACCACATGTTCCACAGTTTGAGGGTAAGAAGCTATTGAGAATATCGGTATGCTTGAACTGCTAAGAATCATCAAAAAGTGGACAAGCAGGAACTTACAGGCCTGCACAGGAATTTAGCAATGGAAATTGGGTAGCATCTGATAGAATGGATTGCAGGTGAGGGCTGAATCTAGCTAAACACCTGTGCAGTGATAGCAATTTTATTTAATGCCAGAATTCTGCTAGACAACCAGAATATACTTCTTAAAGATTTTTTAAGTACCAAGTGCAAGGGGGCTGGAAAACTTAGATGGTATTAACTGGTTGCTGAGATGTTGTTGTTTGAAAATATCAGGCTAATTCTTTCCCTCACCTCCCTTCTGCACCTCACCATTGACACATATGAACAGGCAATGCTGAGGAGCAGGGATGGCAATCATATTCAAAAAGGGATTTTTACTTTTGAATAGCATGTCTAGGATTTATATTTTTAAGCAAAGCTGTCAGGCTACAGGTTGCTGTTCAGAAGGTAAATCTAGCTGGCAGAAAGTATTTGAGCATTCTCTGCCTGACTTCCAAGTGCCTAAAGAGTAGTGTATAAACTTAACAACTATTGAATATATCTTGGTGTGTCTGGGTGGGCAGAGGTACTTATCACTGAAAGCCATCTTCATACTGCATGATGGGAGAGGAAGAGAGAGGAAAAAGGTTTCATCAAGAAATTAGAAGTGCAGTGCAACATTGCCTATGGGAAGTATGTCAAATCTGATGTCTTTCCCTGCCCACTGAAATAGTTGTTCTCTTTGGCATCAGACAAAGCTTTCACTCTTATTACTTTAAAACCTGTATTTTGACATCAGTATGCACAAATTTCTAAAATGAGCAGAATTTCTAAATGCTCTTGCTAGACCTGTAGTCTTTTATGCAATCTTGTAAATAATTGTTTTAGATGCATTTGGGAAGGGCAGACAGTTATTCATTTAAATCTTTGTTCTGAGGTTCTGTCTTGTGTTCTGGGTAGTCATTATGGGATGGGAAGATGAGAAGGAAAAAAGGTAGCTTTAGAAATACCACTTCTATTAGTTAAAGGAAGACACACATCACACAATATAGACTGTAGCAATAACTGCATTTGTCATAATCCATCATTCTCTCCTTCCTAAAATAAGTCTCCCCAAACATAATAAGGTACAGGTGGCACTTACCATAGTGAGGGTCCTGCTGTTCTTTCTTCAAGTTGATTATTGTGTCCATTTCAAAGTGCTCTTGAAGTGTCTCTTAGCTCATTCAGCCATGCAGACTTACTGTGGGGTTCATTCCAGTCTGATCCCAAGACTCTGTCATGGTCTCTTCCACAAGTGACCCCATCCCCCTATTTTCAGACTAAAAATCAGACTGCTGCCATGAAGGACAGAGCACTTTGTCCAGAAGGGTGGCAGTGGTAGAGTTCATTAGAGAAGGACCTGTACAAAACATATCACTGGGCCTGCAACGCCATCCCCGACCTTCAGTACAAATCTTCAGATAATTGTGCACAGAAGGACAGCATTTATCTCCATTTGCATATGAATGTTCCTGGGACTGGGTATTTTGGATGCTCCTTCTACTGAATCACAATCTTGTGCTGTAGTATAGTGGTGTATGCTGACAGTGTGTCCATTTTCTCTGCTGTTGGCAGAGCCTAAAAAAGTCTAAATCAGACCTCTTGGACAACGAGGACTAAGGGCCCCCAGAAGGAATGTGTATGGTCAGGAAGGCTTTGGTGAGCAACTGGGAAGTAGATAAAAGGTCTGGAAGACACAGGTATAGGTAACAGGGGTGGTGGTGGCATGCTACACAAGCATTGTTTTCCCTCTATGCATTGAGCGAGTAGAGGCATGACTCAGTATGTGCTCTGCTCTAAAGCACACTGAACTCAGCTTGCATTCAGGCTGTCCATCCCATCCTGCCCGCCCCCATCCCTATCCCATCCTCCCCCTCCCTGACACATTCTTCAATGTGAATTAATGATGCGTGAAAAGCTTAGTCAACACGTGTGGTGAGACAGTCAGACAAGAGTTTTTATCTTCTCTAAGAATTTCCATATTGATTCCTTAATGAGCCATAAAAAACCAAATGGAAACTCTGTCCTTAAATGAACAGAAATCTTGGAGCTCTGCAATAAGCCACCACCTATAACTTTTAATTATCTCATGCTTTAGAATTTCAGTCAGTACCTGCAGAGGGCAGTAATGATTTTTTCTCTCTGAGCACAGATATAATCTACAAGTTTTGGTTAATATTTTTCCTGTAATTCGCATGCCGGGTGAGAGGAATAAGTACTCTGAAGCAGTACTATTGTTAGGTGTGTGCATGATATCTCTTGCTTATATGATTGGAGCATACTAATAACCAAGATCTGATATTGGGAGAAAAATTTTTCACAGATACACATAACCAAACTTCATACTATTTCATTGTATTGTATTATTTTGGTTCAGTAGGGAGGCATTTCTGTACCTTATTGGCCATTTGACAATGGCCAATAAGGTACAGAAATACAAACTGCATATCTAATAGTCCATTTGTTCTTTAAATATTTGAAATGAGTAGTGTGTTATTCCGAAAGTGCTCTCTTTGAAATCAACAGACTAGTGGCATTCAGTGCCACTCAACAGAGATAAGTATGATTGTGTGTCTTGCCATGTATTACAAAAGGAAATGCTTTAGTTGCATATTTCAAATAGAACAGGCATCCCAGAGGTAACTAATGTTAGTAGAAAACATACCTGATGACTAAACTTAATTGCTGTTTAACTGCCAAAATTATATGACTCTTTATAAGTTTTCTTTTCATTTAGTTGCCTGGGACAACTTGCAAAGAAATTACAGGCTAATTCAGATGATATAAAGCAATGTCAGAGCAGAGAGATTTCCAGCTAATCATTATTTTTACACCAGAGGTAGTATCTCCTGTGACAATTCACTATTGTAGCAAAAGATGGACTGAATTCTCTTCAGAAAAGTGGGAGTACATTTGACAACAAGAGTATCTACCTACACAATGACATGATGCGTACAGCTAGTAATGTATAATTACTTAAAAGCATTGTTAAAGTTTACCTGATGGGATTCACATTTAGGTGTGACAAATCCTTTTAAATATACTTTACTGGTTATAAAAATACTTATAAAGTATATTTTTATCAGCTCAAGTGCCACTCACTACAGCAGTTCTGGAGCTGAACATAATTCTGACAGGCATTTTCATCAGCAAAGCATTCCACAAAAAAGATGGTTAAACTAAAAGCAAGTTTGAGGTCCTCTGGTCTTTGGAGTGCAGAACTCTCTACGTATATATTGCTTTCTTGCTCAGTGACTTTCACACAACCTCAGTTAAAAATTCTGTGTCTTTTCTTGCTAAAATTTCATTTGCCTTTCCACAATCTAATGTGCTCTTAAGCAACCCATAAGAGCATTTTCTGAATAATTGGTTGAAGCACTATTTTATCCCTCAGCTTAACTATGAAAAAGATGTCATTCCATACTTAATAAACATGGACCAACTGTCAAATTAATACGTGTGTGGTGTATGTGCAGATAAAAAGTGATCACTTTTGTTGCTTCATTTTAGTGACATGAATCATAAAAGATGTGAATGCAGTTTTCCCCATTATCGCACACATTAAAGACAAAAAATTTTTCCAAACTTGGTTACTTACATTGATTCTGAGAATTGCTGAGAAAGAAACTGGTGACAAGTAAGGTTGAAAGCAGACAGTTTCAGCCTTACTTCAGGCATGCAATTCCCTGTCATTGTTTACCTTGATGGTGAATATCAACCAGTTGCAGGTATTTACCATAATGATGATTATTTTTTAAATTTCCTTCTGTTTTTGCTCAAAACATTGTAAAAACTGTACATATGAGATGCCCTTGAAAACTTCACATTAATAAAGGAAAAAAAAATACACAAACAAGTTCAGAATTATATCAGATAGGAAAATAATGTAATCACTTGCATTAAAAAAACCCCAAACACTTACTTTGCAACAATTTTAAAAGCTGTTTCCATTTTTGCTTCATCTGAATAATTCTGTATAGTGCCATTATTACCTTTTGACAACTTTTTAAAGTACTGTGAGATTTTGTAGAATTTAATGTGGAAAACAGGACAAGAAATTTACATGAAAAGCTAAGAGAAAATAAGTGTTCCTCATTGAAAAATTAATGTAAAACTACAAATGCTTACCTTTGTGTTTGGGTGGCATAACTGTTATCATACGCCTCATAGCTTGGATCATCATATTCACCCCCGTATCCATCATCGTATCCCTAAGGGAAAAACAGAACAACAAAGCTTAGAAGAGTGATAACTCAAAGCATGTTCTCAAGCTGTAAAAGTAACCTGCATCAACATATCCGTGCTACGTTCACCCCATATTATGTAAAACATGCAGCCTACTGACGAGAATTGTGAATCGTGAAGAATCCGTATGTTGCAAGGGTAAAGAAATCAGTTACTCATTTAAGAACTCAGCTTATTCATTGAGAAACTGTGGTGTATTGTCCAAACCACAGTGCTTTAGTGGGATCTATGTAGAATACTGATAAAAGATCCTAAAAACAATAATTTCCCATCATTTATATTTATCAACATAAATGGTTCCATAAATACCTATAGGTGAAATGAACAAATGGCAGAAAAAATATATTGACTGTACAACATTATTAAGAATGTTATTGTGGTAAGATCATAATATTCAGTCTATTTAAAATAAACCAAAAAACAATTTATGAGAAACAATGCTTGTATATGTTTGTGAAGGAAGTAATGGGTTATTATTTTTATAAATAACTTAGATTAAGTACCTTTTTCCTCATTGAGCATCCCACTCTTTTTAAAGACATGCTTTTCTGTGACAAATTACTGAATATTTAAATACAGGTTCCTCCCATCTGACTTAACAGTCCTAACTGAAGAGCTCAGACAAATGCTCAGTCTGTCTAAGCTAGAGACGCAAGTAACTTCAGAAGATGGTTCAGCTCATCTAATGTCTGAGTCTTTTATTGAGGGAGACATGGGTAATTATGATCCATTGTAGCTGCCTTTGAACCAAAGAGTGGTCAGGAACCAGACAATAAGTAAATAAAGAGATAATCCACAGAATGACTTATGTTTTTTTCATATGACACGACAACAGAGTAGGAAAGAAATGATGCACAGAAATAATTGTTTTTTCTCTCTGATTTTTGGGAGACAATATTTTATGTTAAATAGAAAACAAACACTGGTAGTCACAAGAAAATTCTCCTGTTATGGGAAGTGCTAAAGGAAATAGGGGGCTTACAAATCTTTGACTAAATATTTATTACAAAATTTTTGTACTTACAAAATTACTTTTTTTTTTTTTTTTTTTTTTTGTCTACAATCTTTCCAAAGTTTAGTTAGGCTGGGGTAGAAGGGACAGCATGTGGCAGCTCCAAAATAACAGGAGTCCAACAGACAATCACTCTGGTACACTGTCATAACAACACAAAGTACAATGTTAGTTTGATACTTCATTATTTTTGCTAATTAAACACCATAATGGTATTGAACTGGACTTCTCTTGTACACCCAATTTAAGGAAAAGATTCAGAGGAAGAGGCATTCAGACCTTCTTAGGTCAAGCATATTAGATTTGTCTGTCCTTCTCGTCTCCTACCCAGCAGTGAGGGAGAGTGTGGATTCCAGCTGGGAGACTTCACCCCTGGGGTGCTATGTGACCTGAAGGAAGGACAGGGTACAGACTTCAGATGGTGATGCCACTTTCTCAGGCACTTGTGTCAGCCTCCAGTACAGAAAAGCTTTTCTGGATAGGAGAAAGTTTCATTTTGAGACTAGGGAATGACCTCTCCCAGAATCTGAAGTCCACGAAAACCTCATCATCTTCCATTCCAGGTGGAAGTGCACCGGTTTGACTTGCCTTCATTAGTATAAACCCATAGCAAGAAGTACAGTTAAACATATACCCTTACAGACTACTGTATTTAACACTGTATGGCTAAATACACAACCTTGCTTCTGGGGACAGGATGAGAGAAACATTGAACCAGATCAGACAGATGTTAGTCACATCAATTAGTATGCTACTGGGTGGGATCCAGCTACTGTGAAGATGAGGGTGATGCAAGTTCCTATATAAAATTGAATGGCTGGAGGAAAGACATTTCAGCGTGCTTACCCACCATTCAAGAGAACAGGAAATGCAACAATTACAAATTAGCACTCTCAGTTTCTCGACACCTGAGGCAGATCAGCGTTCAGCACCAGTAGGGCAGAGACCACTTGTTAATATCTGACACTTCCCTGGGTGCACATTACAGATTTTAACAGCCTCCCTAAAGGCTCAGAGTAGGTCAATACAGTGCAAATGGTTCAAGTGGAATGGTTGGAAAACAGAGACACAGTAAAAAAGCACAATGTATCTTTAATTAAGAAAAAGTATTTTCTAGATAATATTCTCCTATTTGTGTTAATCTGTATGAGAATTATCTTCTAATGCTACAGGTAAACTATTTGTGTAATGTACATACTAGCATTTATTCAAAGTTTAATATGCTGTATTGTACTCAGACATCCTTGTCCCAAAAGAGCCTTTAGGCAACTGGAATTGAGAACCACAATAGCTCCTTTCACATCCTTGAAGTGCCTCAAACTCACTGAGTATTTTTCTTCTCTTTAACCTTCAGCTCCCCAGAACCTAGAACTTTAATGTTTGAAAGTATTTCTTGAATGCCCATTTTGAGATGAGACAGCCAGCTCCCATGTAGTCCCTGTAAAGATCCAGAAGTTATGAGTTTGAGGACATTCAAATTCTCATATTCTGCACTCTGTGTGTGATGAGGACAGTGTTCCCAAGAGCAGTGCTGTATAAATCCAGAGACTGGAACCCAGGATACCCTTCTCCAAGTACAGTGCAACCTTTTATTCAGCAATACAGTCAGACTCCTTCATGAACACTCCAGGTCTATTGGTCCTTGTATTAAAACCAACCAACCATACTAAATTTATGGTATGTATGCTGATGGGAACAGAGAATCCTTAGCGAATCTAAGTAAGTTATTAGTGCTGTATTCTTACCTCAGTGAAGGAAAAAAGATTGATTACATATGCTGTCAGTGTTTTGAATATGACACTTTTTCTTCTGTAGTTTATATGATTTCATTTATTTCACCATAAATCTTCACATATATGTGTATAACACTTAGACCTTCCATCCTGTATGTAAGTTCTAATGCCTTTCAATTGAGGTCTG
This sequence comes from Antrostomus carolinensis, assembly GCF_000700745.2. Classification (NCBI taxonomy): domain Eukaryota; kingdom Metazoa; phylum Chordata; class Aves; order Caprimulgiformes; family Caprimulgidae; genus Antrostomus; species Antrostomus carolinensis. Next base: position 30,895 of record NW_010295186.1, read on the forward strand.
TGTTTTTCAAGCGACTTTGAGCCTGATCTGATAAATGTCTGCCACTGGAGAACCCACCTCCACACTCATCAGAATATTAGAAAACCTGTATGAAAAGTTGATAGGTCAAGCCACCCAGTTTCAGTGAAGGAGAAGAAAGTGCTTCCCTAAATCTTCACAGAGTTCTTTGAAAAGGTTAATGAGGGGACAGATAAGCAGGACCAGAGGGAAATAGGTTCCTTTGAACTCCAAAAAGTTACTGATGAGGTTTGATTCTCAAGAGACTGGGGCTGGTTGCCTGGGAAGACTCTTTTGCTGTGTAATGAGTCTTTTTTCCCATGATAGCTGCCACCACCATTCAGAAGAAAAAGCTTACTGGAATGAACTGAAAAGTATGAAATGGGGGAACTATCAGAAATATTCAAAGTCAAACTGATTGATAGCTACTTAAAGGCTGGGTTTTTATGCCAGGGTATCTTAACCTCAGCTACTTCTTAATAAAACATCTTTCCAAAAAATAAGAAAAAGACCTCTTTACTTTGTGTCAGGGAAAAGCAAAGCGACGCTTTCAAGGACAGTGATACATCCTGAACCAGAGATAAAGGAAGAGAAATAAACATCTGGGGCTGCAGTGGGGCTGACAATGTTTATAAACAACTATGGGTGATTGTGAGGAATTTTGGTATAGTTCACAATTAAGAAATAAGAACAACCACAAAAAAAGAAAAAATAAGGAAAATTTTAAAATACAGCCCAACTCAAGAAAAGACTAATTTGAAAATCAGTATATTTCAGTATTTACCATTCTTTCTCCACAAAGTGGAGACAGGAAAAACTCTTAGAAGAATCTCAGAACAGCATAAGAAATTAGCATTGGGAATACTCACTTCAGGAGCAAATACGCACTATTCTACCACTGATACAGAAAATTATAGTCAGGGGAAAAAGGTGTGTAGAAGAAAAAAGGGACATAATTGGAAAAAAGGCTTATATTCTACTACCTGAGATAAGAAAAAGTATAAATTTGATTCAACACCAAGATATCACAGAGAAACATTTATTTATTTATTTGTATTTACTCAGATTCTCTCCAAGTTTCAGATGCTGAAACAAATATTAGAAATACAAACAAAATAGTAAGTATCATCAGTAACAGAAGTATCATACTGATCTCTTTAAACATGAATTTCCCACTTAATGTTAAAACTCTATTTCAAGCAGTAACAGTCCACACTCAAATGCACCAAGTTTAAATCACCTCTTCTATGAACAGCCTCAGAAAATGTCATTTTCGCAGGATGCTCTGGAAAAATGGTAGGTTTCAGCTCTGGGAAACCAAGAAGGAAAATAATTCTAATACTTCTAATGAAAACTGCCCTACTCACAATATTTTATGTATGTTGTGGTAATAGGTGATAAAATACTTTGTAAGGAAGTCAAAACTGCTTAGTTTTTTTATAGATGAGAGTCCAACTTTTTCTAAAGTAGCGAACTGCAAAATATCTAGAATTTTCTTTTTAAAAAGCAAAACAAGCAACAATAAGTCAAAGTACAGTGAGTTATGCAACTCTGTACTTTACTTGGCAAATACATGAACAAAAAAAAAGATCTGCAGCTAGAGAACCAGGGTAGCCCTTCTCATAATCTGCACCCAGCAGTACACACAAATTAGTACTGTACCTCAAAGAAGGTGAGGGTATAAAAATCACCATCTAATTGTAATGCTAAGTAAAACCACTTGTTCCCCAGCAAAGGGACATTTGCAGTTTCCACTATTTTCTTCTTGCTTCCATAGATCTACAAACACTTTCTCACTCTTTTCTGTTGTGACTTGGCCACATCCGTATTTTCTGACTCGTCCACATCACCTTACCTTAGAAGGCTAAAAGCCAGTCATCTACCACTAACCTACTGGTAGATTACCATGAGAATCACAGTGTAGAAATAAAATATTTTTAGAGGGTAATTCATCCTACATACTTTTGACATCTATTTGAGGACCAGCTGAACTGTTCTCTAAATGAGAACTTTCTTTCCAATGACTATAAAGGGAGCCAGGGATGGATGTGTTAGATTTAGAGAACTAACCTTTACGTGTGTAAGTTGGTTCACCACTTGAAGAAACTTACTGCTCAGAGAAAGCTGAGCTTGTAAAAATCAGTGCTGCTAAGCATAATTTTGAAGCGATTATAGATTCAGGATGCAATCCAGAATGTCATGAATGACACATGGGGATGGGTGGACATGTCAGAATAGCATCTCAAACAGACAGCACTCTGTTTGGAGATCTCGGGTTAGATGGTCCAGCATGCAACCGTCTACACACCTACTATGGGAAATCTTAAATCACACTGCTTTTACTGTATATGAAACACTGGAGAGCAAATAGAGGAATACATCTGAGAAGCCTTGTCCTTCCAGATGAATGACTCATGTCCTTGCCTAGTCGAACTGCCTATTTGGCTTAATGAATCTTAATTTTTTTGCTGCAAAGAGCATTTACAGTGATTAAATAATCTCAGAGAAATATCAATGTTAACGAAAGTTAAAAGCCAATCACAGACACCATACTTGGACCTGTACTAGTCTCACCTCCTTCTCTACTTGTTCCTTTTAAAAAAGCAGCAGATAGCGCCATTATGGTGTGTTCACAACGACTTGTGAGTGCTGAACTGGTTGAGGTTCTCTAGAGTGCTGTAAGGGGGAGGACTTGCCTTCCATCACAGTCACAAGTTTGGTGCTCAGTCCCCAAGTCATTCTAAGGTGGAGGCAGCTCTGAGTAGATGAAGAGTAACACATCTCAATGCATTAATTTTATGTAATTTTGACAAATGGCATTTTCTCTACTACAAAGAGGGGTAGAAACTGTAACTACTTTAGGTCTGGGTTATTCAGTGTTGCAAACTTGCATTTAGAGCAGATGAATCTCATGGAAGTACTTAGGAAGTTAGTCTGTTGTTGAGCAAGGATTTGCAGAACCATAATTTATGCTTAGAAGCTGAAATTCTTGCTAAATTATTCCATTAAGTATGTATGACTGTTATAATTGCTAGCCTTGAATTCTTCAGCTATACCTCCATGGTCAGAAAAAAGAGAAACTAGTTATCACCAGTTTGTTGAAGATTATATCTATCCTCTGCACTAGTGAGATCTCACCAAGCATCTTGGAGATAAATTCAAAGACAAGTAAGTAGAGTGGCACTATATCCATCAAGATGATAAATAGTAGAAATAATAACAAAAATAATGCTGAAATTAAAATGGGAATACTAATCAATTGAAAAATCAGAGCTCTGTGTTATGGAACTCTGTAGTAAGATAAGGTCTGGCGGCCGGAAGATATCGGGCTGTACGGAAAGGTAAGACACCCCCCTCTCTCTCTGCTAGTAGCCAATAGCACTTAGCCTGTGATGTAAGCAGGTGGAAGTGACATAGTGAACCCACTCTATATAGTACTGTGTCGTACAGCATTAAACGCCATTTGCAGCATCCTCATATTGGTGTCAGTGCTCATTGGCCCAGAGACGGGGTGTGTGTTTGTCTCTGTGCCGCCTCAACCGGACGGGACGTTGCGGGATAACAACTGCAACAGAACTCATAAATGCAATATATGAACTAGAGTCTACAATGCTAAGACAACCCAGAGTAGATGTGCTTGCCAGCGGCAATGAAGTAACCTGAACACATTCACCTCCTAACAAAATCTGTCTTATTCTTCACATAGCAGCACCTTTGTAATTGAATGGTAAAGCATATTTCACATAGCATAATCACAGTCATGGATATTTTGCAACTTCAAGGTGGAGAACAAAAGTGAGCTATTCATGTGGACATATTTCAATGGTTTAAATAAACCTCATGTTGAACAATTAGGGTAATAAGAATGAGTCAAACTAAACAAGCTTACTACATAGAAGTTCTAAAATTGTTTGTATGCAAGATAAAAATAGGGCAGTGGCCACAGAAGCAAATAGCTGTGCGATGCCAAAGTAGTCACATTAAAACAGAATCCCAGATACTTCAAGAAATTGCTGTGTACTCTCCTAAATGTAGGTTTCATACCTTTTTATATTTTTTCAATTATTTTTCAATTAAATGCAAACTAAATGAATAACACTTAAAATACATTTTGATATACTTAAAAATAAAATCAGAACTGAATGAAAATGTATGAAAATGTAAAAGAAAATCTAACAGAAATGAGGCTTCTCACTCCTTCCATATTTGCAAGACTGTAGCTTACAGCATAATTTGCCACTACAATTATTATACTACTACATTCATCTGACTAACATATTTATTTCTCCAAATCCTTCTGTTAGCTCTTTTATGCTCACGGAGTCACATTACAAATTCTAATTCATGTGTCTAAGCTCTGTATAATCAGCTGCCACTTAAATTCCTTTAGCTTGTTGCACTTTCCCTGTCCCCCAACCTGGCTACTTTCAACACTGAAACCATTTCCTCTCCCATTTTACTTCTGCTTTTTTTCATATTGCCTCTCCTTATGAAATAGCATCCTAACCTCAGCATCAATCCTTTACTCAGTTTCTATTACACAGGAAGGTCTTGTGGAAGCATTTATTTCTTCCACTATCAATAAAATGACTTATTATAATAACAACGAGCAAGCGGAGATTAAAAATAATGCAAGGTATCTTCTTTGTGTATCTGCAATAAGTTGCATTTTTGCAGTTGACTGATTCTGTGATCCCCGAAGAAAGGATATTTTAATTGTTATTTTCACTGATGACTTGTACTGCTTTAAATGGTACTTGAATGATAATACATTACAGTAGCAAGTTGCACCGGTGACAATAAATCATTTAAATGAAAGATTTTTTTCCTGCAAAATGAAATGACTAGAGTAGAAAGCAGCCTTTAGCTGCTAAGGGAGAATGGGCTGTAGTACACTCACTATTGGTTTTAATCTCTTTATCATATTGAACATCTCTCCAAAATTTTGAGCAAAGCAGATCGTGAACTTGTGGATCCTGATGCTCCCCCTACAGCAGCTGTATAATCGATAGATTGAGCTGACGTAAAATCTGCCCATGGAGCAGTAAGGTTTCTTGTACAGCAGATACAGAAATCATTACAAGTATCTACTAAAGACTCACAACTCTTTTGAGTTTAGCAACTTATTGATGTTTTAAAGCATTTCACAATGGTTTGACTTGCTAGACACAATGCCTTAAAAGTAAACCATTGCAACTTTAAATAAGCTTTATAATAATCCAGGAAGTGAAATTTCCAGGTCTTGAATGGGTTGGGAATTCCAAGGAATTCTCCTTTTTATTTTCCAGCCCTTGAAAACTGGACCACAGGATTGTCCATCCCAGAGTTTGTAAAGGTGCAAGTAAACGTTGAGGTACTAGCAAAGAGCAGAAATGCTGTGATAGGTGCTTTACAGGACCTAAAATGAAATTGCATTTCATTTTAAATCAAATTTCACTCTGATGTATTATTAATGCTGGAAGCAGGCAGAAAGTAGACACATTAAATACAACTTGGCCAAATGAAAGATAATATGCTCTAGTAAATACATCCACAAATTCTATAAACTACCTATGTCTCTGAGTTTATGGAATTTCCTCAGGAAAAGACTTGTAGGAGTCATCATAATTAACAGCTAGGAGATCTGTCCAATTTTACTGCAGCATTAAAACAAAAAAGCTTCACAGAAATAACCTTATATTTTCTATGTCAAGGAAATAAAAGAAATAGGTTCTTTACTAATACTAATTAGTAAAGTAGAATTAGTATAAATACTAATAGGTACATAGGTTAATTCTATGTGCAATCCCATTGCTTTTGATCCATTTTTATCCTCTACTTAAATATATGTAACTGTTAAGGATTCCACGAATTAGTAAAACACAACAGTAACAAAACTTCACAGTGGAATTAGAGACAAAATTGTTTAAAATGCTCAAAACACAGGGCAAATAAAGTTTTATTTATTTGTTAGTCTTGAAGCAGGTGTAGATGAGAGCTGAACCATTCTTAATATTGGAATCTTTATATCCTAATCTTTGCCGGACAACTCACACCTTTTCCATAAATTACACCTCTTGCTGAATCAAATTCCAAATGTCCTAGATTGTTACAAAGACAGTTCATTACGTTTTTCCTAGAATCTAATTTTATAGAAAGATATTTTTGAAAGTGAATTTGGATAATGAATTTTAAACTGTCTTGTTTATGTAATGTATGCATTTTGCATAATTTTTGATTATTTACATAAAATATTGAACTCTTACATTTATTTTTCTTACCTTATAAAAGACCATAAAGCAGTATTTAGAAGATAAAACAATGGCAATTCTTATTTGCTGTTGTTTTAAGTCATACAGCTAAACAGTATTTCACCAGTTCCATTTGATTTAATTTTCAAAGTTGCAAGCTGAATAGTGTGTCTCATCAATTTATATATTTTAATTGATTGAACTTTTTTTTCATTCAAATGTAAATTTTGAGGAGTTGACATAATGAAACTTACTGTGAAAAATACAGGTAGATTTTAAAAGTTACAAAAATCTCGTACTACGGAAACTAAATGTTAAGTTAGTATCAGTTGCAGAAGAGATGAACTCATTTTTTTTTTCTGCCTGTGACGATTAAATTTAAAATACAAGTGCTGCTTACATTGAAGGCAGGAATGTTTTCACTGCTGCAAATCATATTTGAACAGAAAATGTTCCTGGAAATTCTTCTTGGTCCTGTGTACTGTACAGGAATGAAAAAGAAAGTGTGTACTCACAACATCTTCTTAACTGTAATATTTCATTTTCTAACAGATATTGTCAGACTAGGAAATACAGTTTAGCATGATGTATAAAATGCAAGGATTAGAAGTAATACGGAATTTTCTTCTTGGTTTTAAAAGATCTGTAAGAAGAGTGAACTTAACTAGCATAATCTTGTACAGGAATTATTCCAGAAAGGCCAGGTATAACTTAAAGCAAACAGGTAGAATGAGATGGGACTTCTCATTTGTGAATATAACACTGAGCAAAGGAGTATAAAGTGGTTAATACTTATTCAGACATTTAGAGGTAGTCTTTAAATTGTAATTCCCTCAAGTTCCAGCATGCAATTAGAGAAATTAGGAATGGAAAAGAACAGAACATCTATTAGGAGCTCCTGTCAAATATGATTGCTCCTTTCAGCACATTTTCTAGTGCTTTCTATAATCAAATTCTAAATATTGCCAGTAGTAGGGATTCCACCATTTCTCTTGGGAGACTGCCTGACAGTGTAATAGATCTTTGTGTCAGACACCTCTGCTATCTTTATCCCATACGACTAAATATATCTCACTGTGCCAGTGAGATGTATTCTCCCAACACAGTATTCTCAGTATTTTATGATGTCTGATTTTCTGATTTTTTCTTTTAAAAAATAATTAAAATGTAAAGTTTCAAAGTCAAATGCAATCCTGACACAGAGAGAGATATACTGATCAGCAGACAACACAGCAACAAGCCAGAAACCCCCAAATCGTCATAAAAACCTTATTTAGATCCCTGCCTCCACAAATCCCTTCCTTTTCCTTGGGTCCAGCAAACAGATGTGCAAGTTGCAGGAAGCCCATATAGACCTCAGAATGTGGCTTTCACAGCTTACTCAGCAAGTCTTTGTGCTGTGTACCAGATAGAATTTATAGATTTTTTTTTTTAAGGTGATCAAAATGATACACATATGGATCACAGTAACAAAATCTATATTAAATAGAGAATGAAAATCCTGTTATTATGTATGGCATATTCCTAGACTCTGGTTCAGCGTGACTGTCATGCAGCAAGCAGGGATGATTCATGATCCCAGACTGTACTGAGACACAAGAAGGAAGGAGGAATAGTAAGAACAGTTTCCCTTGTTGAATGCTACACTTTTTCCACAATGCAATTGTAATTGCTTTGGTCTAGCATAGTCTTTACCTGCTGGCTATCATTCGGTTGAAAAATCAGATAATGAACCAGGTATTTGATACATTAGCTGAGTTAAATGTATTAAAGATACAGAATCTTGTAAGTGTTAAGAGGAATTTTTAAAGTGACTTATTTGAAAATTTTATCAGGTCTTAGGCAGCAAGTTCAACAAGCCACTATGTTAGTTTTGGAAGTACTGAAGGATGGAGTGTTCATAGCTAAATAGCGAAGTCAAAGACGGTAAGTTGGCATTTATTCAAGTAGAAAAGGAGAAGCATATGGATACTTTTTTCACTATCAGTTCAGAGAAGAGGCCAGCTAACACTTAGACTCTGCTTAAATATCTAAAAAATGAGCAGAAGGTTATTTTCATCTTACAAGCTACAATGAAAGAGATTGAAGATGCTGTCAGGATTTTTTAAATTCTCAAATTTTCTAAAAAGGGATAGTTCATGCTGGTAATGTTTCATCACTAACTATTCAGCTGGTAGACCACTATTCCACAATGGCAGTATTATCTGCTCATTGGCATGTCCTTGTTCTGTTAACGCACTGGAGAAAATAAAGACATCCATTTACCTGTGATTGTAACGGTCAATGGCTCAGGAATCCACGTGAAAAAAAAATCTTTAAGATTCACAGAGATGGTGTCAGCACTTTATATAGTGCTTCACTACAGTATTCCACTGGATTTTGAAACAGAAAATCCATGGGACAGAGGTTTGGTTTTTTTCCCTACCCAGGAAAAGGAATTAGTTTAGTGTAAGAATGTATACATGATTACATAAAACATCAAAACATTACTTAAAATAAAAAATACTTTTAAAATTACTTTCTACTTTTTTCAGTTTAATAAGCTGTCTGTTGTATAAGTTAGTAAAATTCAACAGTAAATGCTAAAGATACCAAAAAACTGAAGGAAATAAATACATAAAAATACAATTGCTGAGTGCAACAAATTGCTTACTTAAGGGGATGTGGGTTTAAAGGAAGCTCTTTTTGTCACTAGTGATTCTCTGTATTCAAATTTTATCACAGGAAATAGCCAAGTCAGGCTCGAGAAAATATTTGACACCTCTGAGACTCATCATGCTGAGTCCAAGAACTTCACTTGCAAGAGGATGGAGTATATTAGCAAAACAACATATGGAAGTTCATTGTCTTAAAACAAAGCCATCATCTGCCAAAATCTCACTCTGTTACTGGATCTAAGAACCAAAAGAAGCTGACTCAACTGTCATGATGATTTCTCACAAGGTATCCCTCTGAAAATGAAAAATTTGAAGCTGTTCTCCCAATTTCCTTATTTGTACACATACCAGTAGCCAGTCAAGAACATAGATTTCAATGATGTGTACTGAATATTGCCATGTCTATTTAGTGCTTACATGAAATAGGAAATAAGTCACTGGGGGTAGTGGTACGTTATTCCCCTGGTAAAATGTTTGGAAATGTATCAGTAAAGAGTGATTGGTAAATTCCTGAGCATCACCCTTAACATCTGGGAAGCCTAGAACCTGGCTCAGAATTATAAAATGTGTGAAGAGCTTTTATAGCACTTAATTGCAAGCATCACTGAAAAAAATTCCTAAATGATTAGTATTCAAACAAATATAAAGTGTTGCACCACTGGTGACCAAGTCTTCAGCTTTGAAATTGTAGCCACCTTGCCAATTGAATAAAGCCGTATCTCAGTTTTGACCTTGAGACAGACTGATGAATATACTTGCAGGAGTGAAAATCAGAGCAGCCAGACAGAACTGAAAACATTCTTTGTAGAAATTAAAAAGCAACAGTCTTCTTGTCCATTTTGCTACTGGGAGTGTCTGAGGATCTAAGGGGTTCTTGTATTTCAAGATGTGGCCTCAGAAGTTGAATGCAATTGACTTTAGGTTTAAGAAAAAAAAAACATATGAAAAAGTTTAAAGCGAAGTCCATTTGGATAAGCAACACAACTTTCTTCTTTGAAAGAGGTCTTTCTCATTAGTGCCTGCGAGGCATCAAAGGGGCACAATTTAGTGGAGCTCTCTAGTTCAGGACTAACTCATTTTGGTGCCACTGTGAAAACAGATGCCTTGCACCTGATCGTAAAGCAGATATTAAGCAGCTGTGCCTAGTTATCTACTGTCGTTTTAGACATCCTAACATACTCTCCCTGGCTTTTGCCCTCTAGTCCAGCAGGGTAGAGGTCTTTCCTGAGTCCTATGTGGCATCACTGGTCCTCTGTGGATGACTTTAAGGCTGTATGCTGCCTCAAATACCATTAGAACCATGTGCCCAGGCAGCCCAACAGAACCTGAACTGTGACAAGAAGGGTATAGCTATATTAGCCTTTTGAGTTGGGAGCTGTCTTAATCAAGCACTGATCCTTCAAAACTGGGGCTAACCACCAATGCATCTGAAGTCCTGAAGCACCTAAGATTTTGCAATTTATATTCCTAAAACTTTTCTTCTGGGTACGCTTGCAGCTGCTTCAGTCTTGGCAGAACTGAAGAGCTCAACAACTTTATACTACTAATGCCTAATTACTATCCACTAAACAGAAGTTCCCCACTTATCATCCAGGAAGGTTTTGAGATAGTTGGTGTGCCCCAAGAATATCTGATACGTATATCCATGATTAGTCTGCCCACAAAACACAGCTGATACCAATTCTTTATTTCCAAAAGAGCACAATTCCACAAGACTCCAGTGAAGTGCCAAACCTGGTCCAATACCTGTTTCAGCCTGAAGCTGTATTTCTAATGAGAATGGCTATTGAAACAACTAGATTTTAAGCTACTCTGCAATATTGGTACTCTTAAATAGTTGATTTTTTTTTTTTTTTTTTCTAATTTTAAAGATATTAACAGGAAAGAGAGGTTGCCAAAGAAAGCATGAACATCCAACTTAGTTTTCAGGACATACACTTGGAGAAGGAAGTTTTAGGTTGTGATCCATGGTCCAGCAATTATTCTGAGTTGTATTTAATTATTTTACAACATGTTAACATCCTTAGAGCAGAAACAGAACACTGACGTAAAATTATCTGTTCTCCATTGGCATTTGATAAGAATTCCTCCTCTTTATTCTTTAGTTTTCTAGCTGCAGAAGAAGATTCATGGTTGTAAATCATAATTATCCCTAATGGACTTCATAAATAGATACTGAAACCTATTTACTCATAACTAAGTAAAATTCAAGCATGCTGTATTAAGTTTCTGTAACATTGCAATTGGGATGTTAACCACAGTATTTTAGCACAGAAAAATTTTGGAAAGAGCAATCTTTTAAAGTTCTTTATTTCCATCCTCAAAATGCCTTTAAATCTAAGACATAAATGTTAGTGTTTGAGTACATAATATCTCTGTAAAAGCTTTGTTTGTTTTTACAGATAATCTTCTAAATGTCTCTCAGAATGTTAATTTGACGCAAAGAGAAGTGATTTTAGTGGGAAAGCAAAAGTAAAAATCATTGCATATTTCTGTTTCCTGAACCAGCTTCTCTGCTTTTCATAGAAACTAGCATTGATGACAGAAATGACAAGCATAAGAGAAAAATATTTTTCTGCATGAGTAATTTTTCTCCTGGATTCAGTCCATGTGGTAGAAATGTCATTGGCATTTTTGTCTGTATATTTTTATAAAGTTACAGCATGTGAACAACAAGTTATCCACTGAGCTAAGTGTGGTTCCTCCTTAAAACAACAGGAAAACTCTAATGGACTGCAGCGGCATCAACACCAGAAAAACAATTAAGTGGGAATTTTTTTAATTTTTAAATCTGGGAAATGTAACTGTACACAGTCGTTATAAATGTTACAAACTGTACACAATTGTTACAAATGTAAAAAACGTGTTATGCTCTTTGTTATACATAATGGCAACCAAACTGATGTATTAATAATATAAATAATTATACTAATTCTGTTTAATGTATTCAAGAATTCAACTTTCAAGCAAACCTGTGATATGACTAATTATCACTATCCCAGTTATACAGAAAACAGAATTTAGAACTGTTAATATAATTAACATGCTCAAAATCAAAGGGAAAATCTGTCAGAACAATGAAAAAACCCTCAGAATTACTTGGATCACAACATCACCTTCCTAAATGGTATGAGTCATTTCTTGCTCACATCAGCTTTAAGAGCAGATTAGATACTGATGCCATTGGAAAGGCTGCTTTATAAACCTTTTATTAATATCTTCTCAAACAGCTTCACCAATTCAAACACTTTAAGACCCATGATTAGAAATCCACAGCCAACAGTAAGAGGTTTATATCACCTTATAACATGCAACTTACCATCGCAAAAAGATGCTTTAAAATTACACTGGAATACATTTCTATCTTGATGAGCTTAAGGGTGTGGCTTTGTTCATTACAGTCTACCCTCATACCACTTTCCCTTTATCTTCTAACACTTGATGAATTTTCAGACTTACTCTTTAGGCTTTGAACAGTTTTGAGCTAACTTGCCAGACACAGTATTCTTTTGTTTTGTCAAAACAGTTCCTCATCTGATTTCACTAACACATAAAAGGTGTAGGCTGCCCTTCAGACCTTCATTTAATGTTCTTTGATCACATATTTATAACAAGGGCACAACAAAAAAATAAGTAAGATCATAAAAAAGTTAGTATACTTAGTGATGGCCATCAGTGTGTCTGAGAGCTGACAGAGTATCTTACAGTAGTTATTTGAAGGAAAAATTTAATCTTTCTGGTTGTGAGAAAATTATTATTTACCTAAGTATATCTGTTACTTGAAAACAGTGTTTTGTTTTGATTTTTTTTCCCAATTATTTCATCTAAAGGGAATGATAGTGAAGAGTTCTCTGCCAATACTGCCATTACTGTCACTTTTTATTTGTATTTTATCTTTTAAATTAATCTCACATCACATCATATTAATTCTCTTTCATTATTGGGTAACTCCAACTAGGACTGAGACAGGAACACTCTTGAACATACAGTGATATATATACATCTGAAATTTGGCTGCTCTGAACACTTAATTTAACATTAAATTTCAGAGGGTAGTCATATTAAATGTGATCAGGAAATTCAAATGTTTCCTCCCTCCCAGAAACAGCCTGTGTAGAACTTTCAGTTTGTTTCAAAATTTCTTTCTGTCAAATTAAAAGGCACCATAACCATTTCATTTTTCAGTCTTGTCATAATAAAACAAATTAGATTTAAACCAACACAGACTATGTAGATAATACAGGCTCCACAGTGAATATATACCTAAAAAAAAAAAATTAATTTCCCTAAGTAAGAGGTGTGACAGTCAAGAAAAGGAAGTAAAGACCACATTAATTGTTCAGTTGCCAAGTATATCAATAACAGAAAACAAAGAAAGCCTTCAAATATTTTAAGTCTTGGAGGAGAGAGGGCTGGAGACTCATTCTTGGAAGGAGGTGCTCTGTGCTGGAGGAGGTACACCTCTGAGGGGACTGTGGCTGGGGCATCCCACTCTGGGGCAGGGACACCTCTGAGGGACTGCAGCTGTGCGCAACCCATGCCAGGGTGGAAGAAAAGAAAGAAGAAAGAAGCAGTGGAGAGAAACAAGTAAGGACTGAAGAGCAGAAAGTACCACCACTTCCTATGGATTCCACTGCAATCAGCCAAGATTCTTCAAGGAAGTCAATCATCCTCACGAAAGAGGATAATCTTCAAGCTGTAGAATACCCTAACTTTATGTCTTCTATACTCTTTGCTGTTATCATGATTTCCTTTATTCTTTAAAGACCACTTTGAACTTTTCTCTTTAGCCATTATTAGGGAGCCACTTAAAAATAAAACTTATAAATAATAACTTTGCTGGTCAATATTGGTGAGCAGGAAAGCAGAAAGAGACATTCAAGTTAAAAAACCATTGCTTTAAGGTGTGTTCCAATAGAAACATCAATCCAGCGGTTAGATGTGCTATAGATGACCACTGTCCCTGTTAAAAAAACAAAGCATGATTCCTGTTGGTGTCTCCCCTGCACTGTTCCAACCACTGGATCCAAATCAGCCTCAGAGTACTACTTCTCCAGGTTATTAGGACATCAAATACAATTTCTTTTGTTACATAGTTGTTTTCTAAAAACTTAAATTCTAATCTCCTGTGATAGGTGCTTATTATTAAGAATCATTTATCCTGGAAACATTCTACCCTGTAAAGTCTGTGTTTAAAACCAACAATAGGATGTTGTCTTTTTCATTGTAAATTTAATTTAAGATTTTCTGTGGTGAACAAGGTTGTCAAAACCTTAAAATATTGATTCCCATTTTAAGATAGAGACTTTAGGAGATGAGCTGAAGGTAACAACCCGAGTCTCCAGGAAGCGGAAGTCTGTAGTATTTAAGGTTGAGAAGCAGAACCATAACATCATTTAGGTTGGAAAAGACCTTTAAGATCATCATGAAACAAAAATGAAAAGATGTGGAAAATTAAAATGAAAAACACAAGAGTAATTTCTAGTCTTTTCTCAGGTAAATAGTGAAAGTGATGTTAAGACAACCTGGGAGAAAAACAAACTCTCACAAACAAACGAAGAAAAAAGAAGGACTACATCTCTCCCCAAAGGTCTTAAAGCTAGACTTAAAAATATATTTAGTCACTAACACTACTAATTAATAATAATCACTATGAAAACAAGGGGTGTTAGACATTCAAGTGTTTCTGTTGATGTCAGGCTTAACATTACCATAAAATGTCAAAAAACCAACACAAGAATGACTCTGAAAAAGCAGTTGGCTTGAGAAAAAATATCTCAAAAAGCAATCTAAGCCATGATGTTTTGTAGTATGGAAACCATGCATTTAGGTTTCAGCAGGGATAACAACAACCAAAGACAGGTAATATTTTTTCAGAATTCCTGTGTGCCGAGTCAAGGTTCTGCTAAGATGCACAGTGGTCACATGCTCCATTCACATGCTGTTTTGAAACCAGTTGTCATTTTCCACCATGCATTTTACACAGGCAAAGCATATAGTGGAAGTGCTTGCTTGCACATATCTTTGCGACTGCAATTTATTCTAGTGTAGTAAGACAACTGAGGTGTAACAGCTGTGGTTACACCAATGCTGGTGTGACATAAAACTGTCTGTCCACCCTATAGCAGATCAGGTATCATGGACCACACCAAAACTCCAGCTAGCCTAGTATGCTGTCTCTGGCTGCAAAGGGTAGCAAAGATTTTGAGAAAAAGTATAAACAGTATAGACAGAAGTACAATCTAGAATAAATAAGGAGGGATGATCTTTCGGACACAGGCTGAGAAGTAGACTGTTGACTTTTAACCAGCAGTAATGTAAATGGTTCCTTTGTCAGTATTGCAAGTACCCATTGCGGTGGACCTACCTTCTGTGAATGCTTGCAATATTTTTTTTTAAACTAATTTTAAACTCATTTTTGCACCTGTAACATCCTGTGACACAAGTGCCAAAAGTTACTTCCTGTGTGAAAAAAACACTTCCTTTTCAGTCTTTTAAATTGGAGTCACAACATTCCATATATGGGCAAACAATGGGATTTGTGCACACTTATTGAATATGTTTTATTCAATAACTAAATGCATGAGAAAACTATTCCTCATGTAACATGATGGCTTAATCCCTTTAAGAGCTTTTTGTTTTAAAGAACAGAAATGTCTGTGGACTTACCTTCATTCCATTAACTCTTCCACTGCCTCATGCAAAAAGCTGTAATGTTTTTGAAAACACAGCCTCTAGATAGGCTGCACTGATTCTCCCTGAGGACCCCAGGCATATTTTTGTGTCAAAGCTTTTTCTTCATGTTTTAGCTTCATCTGTCAGTTTGGTTCTTATGAATTTCTACCAGTTTTATGGTAGGATAGTACAGTTTTCTGATCTATAGTTCTCCAGGTCATTCCAAATATATTTTTAGAATAAATATTATTTACCATGTTTCACCAAAAACCCCGAGGGGTGTGTGGAGGGAGGAGGATAACATTGTTAGCATTGAACTTTGCAGTCTGTTCAATCCCTTTCTGACCTCCTCAACAAAATCTTGCACAACTTGACTCATCTTTCATGTAAGCAGGTGGATTCCCCTTTCTACTTCTGTATCTGTTTGTCCTCCTGGGATGCAGCTGCTTTGGAGAAATGCCTTATAACTGCCATGATGAAGCGTAGTGCAGAACAAGACTTGCTTTTAACTTACCGTTTGGTTTTACAGAAAGTTGTCAGATAACAACATTTCAACACTAATTTTTGAATTTCCAGACTTAGTGTTAGTTACACTTAGAAGTTCTTATCTTATGCTATGCACCTTCACACGATGTCCATCCTTCCTGTTCAGCATGGATCACAATGTCTTAAAACATAAGGAAAGCATCTGTGCATCTGTATGTTTGAATATTCTAGGTGTCAAATTGCGAGGTACTTATGTAGTGCCTCAAAAATATCCCCGTCTTCTTTCTGTAACTGCATCTTACATATTTTATGCAAATTTGATGTCCTCTTGTTCTCATGGATAGAAAGCTTGAGGTCTAATTAAGTCAAATCATCTTGCATAACAAAATGAGACAATTTTTCATTAAGCTTTGATGTGTATTTCTTCCTTGTTCTAAAATGGTGTTTCTGTGAGCTGCAAGGCATTTCTAAATACAGAAATATTTCTAGCTAAGGTAACTTGATTAGTTCCTCACTTTTAGTGAAGACATATTTGTGCCTAACCTATGTGCTGGGTTGAGGAAATTACCTGTGAAGGAGTTGCAAAGAACTCAAGATGCAATAGCAAAACTTGTTCCTGGGGGATAGCAGATCCACTATCTCCTCCTGACAGGCACGCTCATTAACCTGGCATGGGAGGAAGCAGGCAGGTTGCTGATTCAGTTCCAGTTCTGCATTTTTCCCTGGAGTTGGCTTGATGGAAGCCAGGAAGCTGACAATCCTAGCCAAGGAAAACTGCAGCACAGCAAAATGTAGCATTGCCTCAAGTCATTTGACTGTGTTATAACTGCCTCACAGTATTTCTCTCACCAAGGCACACCCCACAAAATTTAGCTTCAGACAGGAGTAAAAACCACATCAAATTTAAATGCATAAATGTAACTTATGATCATAATTAATGAAATGCACAGAGACTGCAGCTTGTAAAGATAATGAATGAAGGAACTAACTATAAATAAACTCCTTTCAGGAGTGAGAAGCATATTCTGTAATATAAAATGCAGGGAATAGGGGAATATTTCTGTGTGCATAATATAGCCTCATTCCATTTGGATAATGGTTGCTTTTCTATCTAGACCCATAAATGACTGCCACTGCTAACATATGATAAGCTGATAAGAAAGCACTTAACATGAAAAAGATGAATCTAGCAGCAAAATCCTGACCGTACAACTCTGAAAGTGGGTATGGCCGCATCTTGAATATTGTGATCAGTGTGTCCAAAGAAGAGCAACAAAGGTGGCGAAGGGTTTAGAGCACAAGTGTCATGAGGAGTGGCTGAGGGAACAGGGGTTGTTTAGCCTGGAGAAAAGGAGGCTGAGGGGAGACCTTATTGATCTCTACAACTATCTGAAAGGAGGTAGTAGTGAGATGGGTGTTGGTTTCTTCTCCAAAGTAACAAGGGATAGGACAAGAGGAAATGGCCTCAAGTTGCACCAGAGGAGGTTTAGATCGGATATTAGGAAAAATTTCTTCATCGAAAGTTGTCAAGCATTGGAACAGGATACCTAGGGAAGTGGTTGAGTCGCTGGCCCTGAAGGTATTTAAAAGACATGTAGACATGGCACTTAGGCACACGGTTTAGTGGTGGAGCTGGCAGTGTTAATGGTTGTACTCAATGATCTTAAAGGTCTTTTCCAACCTAAACGATTTGATGATTCAGTGATTTGTGATTAACTAGCAGACTCCAAATGACACAGTCTTGTGAAGCTGGGTGCAGTTTTTGTGTAGCTGAATGCAAGGGAATTGAAGGCACAGCCCTGTGTGGAAAGCTGAACTTCCAAAGTATCTGGAAAGGAGTCTGGACAGCATCTAGCAGTCTGTCATGCATCAGATTTTGTCTTGAACTCAACAGAAAAATTTCTGTTTTAGAAAAGGTTTCAACTGTTTCATTAAAAAAGTTAGAACCCTAAGAGCATAAAGCTACAGCTTATGGTTAGCTCACTATTTCCCTATTTCAATGACATTAATTGTCCAATAGTCTCATATTAAGTTCTGCTCAACTTTATTTTAAACGGCCAAAATTCATGCTAGTATATTCCCAAGGAAAAGGGAAAAGTACATGGTGGTGCACAGGAAACAGGTCCTTTTATCTGAGTTGGTGATTGCTGCTGACCTAGCAAGGGCTCCTCTCTGCTCCTTTTGGCGTCTTAGAAGCACAGCATTACTGTAAGTGCTGACACCAGAATTATATCAAAAGTTAAGTGACAGGAAAACAGCCCATTAGTATCTTCTCTATTGATCATAAGTCAGCGTTTGTGTTTATAACAAATACTTATTCTTTCTTTTTTAAAATAAAAACTAAAGATTGTTGCTACACCAAAAAAAAAAATATCTATATTTTCTCCAATTCTGTAGATGAGTCAAAACAAAAACAGATAAACACTATAGTGAAATTAGCAATACAAAGACAGCAGAATCAAACAGTTTGCAACAACAGCATTAAGAAAACTGCATCTGTTTGAGGATCCTAAGAGCTAAAGTTAAATACCTTTCTTAAAGCAAAAGGAGCTAAACTAAGTTTACTGAATGCAAAAATAGATTATTCAATAAACACAGGCAAATAATGGCACTCTTGATGGTAATCTTGCCCTTCTTGTCCTCATGCTACTTTCCACATATGTATTTTTACATATATTTACAAATATGTATTTTTCTGTCCAATGGTGCTGACTGTTGCTCAGTCTTTCACCTCTATTTTACCTGTATATTCAAACAAATGCTACCTAGAAAGATGAGATGATATAAAAAAAGATATTAAAATCTTCAGTTATTCCAGTCATTCCTGTATCATCAGGTATAGTTTAGACTAGTTTTATTAGGATTGTGCTTTGGGGACAAATTTCTTAGGCATATCTGGCTACTAATTAACTTTGGTAGAGTAGAAAATTTGAATCTAAGAGGACCATCTAGGTCCTTAGAAGCACGAGGAGAGTTAAAACTTTCTGCTAACACAAGTTGGATTGGAGTTGTATGGAAATTGTGGCAAGTATGTTTCACAGCATTAAGTAAATTTTTTATTACTATAACACATCCAGTATACTGCATGACTGCTAGATTGGTGGTATACATCCCAGAAACAGGTATCAAATCAGCACAGCAGGTATCCTATACAAAGAAAACTAACTGCTTTTATAAGGCTCTTTTGTTTATCTTTTTTTTCTCCCCCCTTTCAAAAAGGAGACAAATATGTCTTGCAAAAATACCATTGAGGGAATAGCAAATGGAAATGTGAATTTTGTATAAAAATACAGATACGAAAAGTATTGAGTTTTAACTCGACAATGAAAGCTTAGTTATCAGAAAGCAGGTAATTTATAATGCATAAACAAACCAGCCCACAATATGCAATACTGTATAATACTATAAAAGGAAAATTATCTTAGATCTACATGACTGATCTTAGTTCAGATGTGCTGTATTCCTTCGGTATGCAGAACTCACACTGATATCAACAGGAGGTCCCTGGAGCCAGCAGGAGCACAATAGTAAAGTCAAGATTTCTTGTGCCCCAATTTAGATTCTTCCAGCGCCAATATATTACGTAAAGAAGATGTAAAGAAGAGTGTATCTGTGTAGTGTTTGTACATGCACATGAATCTGGGGAAAAATATTTGTGAAGTGAAAACTTCTAACTTCCAGAACGTAGGTACATAAATTACACATTAATTACACATTTTAATGCCTATTAATGCATTTAATAAATTTTATGAAACAGCTTAAATTAAAAAATGTACTTGGATATGAATCTCTGCTGTAGATTTATGTAACAGAAAAAGACTTTTAAGGATCAAGGGCTTGGAAAAATGGTAAGTTACTACAAGTAAGACAGAATGTGAATTGAAATAGCTATTCCGTAGCAGTTACCTAGGGGTACATGCTCACCCTAAATTTAATCTCATGTCTGTTTCTAGCTATCAGAGAACTACAAAAATCTGGACACTGGAATGTTGGATCTTGAGATTGCCTAGTCCAATTCGCCCTTGCTCACAGCAATTTTCTCAGGACTAGTCTGGCTTTGAATGTTGTCAAGGACAGAGAGTCTGCAACCTCTCTGAGCAAGCCATTACACTGTTTGACCACCTCCATAGTGAAAGAAGTGTCTTATATTTAAGGGGAATTGCCTGTATGTCAGGATGCACTTACAGACTTATTGGCCCTGACCAGCCTCACCTGGAGCCTCCATCCACACCCCCTGCCCATGGGCCCAGGAGACTCATTTCAGCTTGGCCTTCATTCCCTGCCCCAATGACACCATAGAAGTGCTAGTCTCTAGCTCAGCCACATCTGTGCCTGTGCCTGGCCATGGACCTTGTTGATCTGGACCCCAACTGGTCAACTGGCTTCCAGCCTGACCTTGGGTCTGCATTGTCACCATGGACCCGCCTGACAGTCACCGGGCTGTGTCTGGCCCTGTTCATCGTCACCAGACCTGATCGTGACCTGTGGATTAACTTCCTAGCTTGACCTCAGATCTGCCTCTGCTACAAACTTGTCTGATGACTGGGAGTCTTGGTTGAACCTGGGTACCATCTCTGCTGGGATGGGACCCTGGGTGGCAAGGCCCTGGCCCTGCTGGCTATGATATCATCCTCAGTTCCTGTCTCCAGCCTGCCCTTGCTGTTCCTGACACCGTATTTCCACTTTCAACTTGCACTGGGTGCCACTGAGAAGAATTTGTGTCTCGTTTACTCCTCCTCATCAGGTATTAATAAGATCTCTCTGGGCCTTCTTTCCTCCAGACTGAACAGTCTCCACTCACTTAGCCTCTCCTCATAGGTATGTCGATGCTCCAGCACTTCAGTGACCCTCACGGCCCTTTGCTGGACTCACTCTAGTATATCCATTTCTTTCGTACTGGGGAGCCTAGACCTGGACCCAGTACTCCAGATGTGTCCCACCAATGCTGAGTAAAGAAGTTCACCTCCCTTGACCTGCTGGCATTGCTCTTCCTAATGCAGCCAAGGATGCCATTGGCATTCTTTGTTGTGAGGGCACATCATTGGCTCATTGTCAAACTGGTGCTCACCAAGATCCCCAGGTCCTTTTTCCTGCAAAACTTCTTTCCAAAGAGTTGGCCCCAGTTTATCCTAGTACATGGGGTTACTCCTCCTCAGTTTTAGGCCTTGGTATTTCACTTTTTGAACTTCACCAGGTTCCCGTCAGCCCATTTCTCCAGGTTGTTGAGGCCCCTCTGAATGGCAACTCTCTGGTGCACAGACCACTCTCCTCAGTTTTGTACCAACTGCAAGCTTGGTACGGGAGGTCTGTGTCCCATCATTCAGGTCATTAATGAAGATGTTAAACAGTGCTAGTCCCCATATCTACCCCTGGGGTATCCATTAGAAACTAGTCTCCAAGTGGCTTTGTGCCACTGATCACAGCCCTGAACTGAGCTCAGCAGTTCAGCCAGTTTTCAATCCACTTCACTGTCCACTATCTAGCCTGTAATTCATCAGTTTGTGCATGGAGATTTTATAAGAGATAGTGTCAAAAGCCTTATTGTGTTGGGTTTGTGTGTGTGGGCGTTTTTTCTGGTAGTGGGGAAAGGGCCACCTTGTGAGAGCGAAAAGCTCCCCTGGTTCCAAGGCGGAGACCCCTCAGCCCAGGCTGAGCCAATGAGCACTAGAGAAACACCTCTGCGAATCCATATTTATGAGGGGAAGGACTGTCCTGAAAGGAAGTAGGTGGGGGTGAACCTGGAGGAGAGACCATTGACCTGAACAAAAGACGACCACTGGCCTAAACAAAGGACAGACAGAGAGAGCTTCATTGCCAGAGGAAGGAGGAGGAGGGGGAAAAAGGACAGAGAACCTCGAGACACTCAGTTCAACCAAATGGAGTAGGAGAAGACAAAGTCCCCTGCAGCCCATGGAGATCCACCAGCGGAGCAGAGACCCACGGGTAGTCCATGGAGGACTCCACGCTGGAGCAGAGAAGCTGAGCCTGAAAGCAAGTGTGACTGAATTGTGACCCTGAGAATTGCTCACTGCCAGAGTGGGGGTGGACCACCAGAGTGGGGGGCGAGTCTGCAGCCTGTGGATATCCCCATGCCAGAGCCAGGAGCTGAGCCCAAAGAGGCCCGTGACTCCATGGGAACCTTGCTCTGGAACATCTTGTTCCTGGACTTTCATGCTGGGAGGAGCAGCAGAGGTGAACTGACTGAACCCCCATTCCCTGTCCCCTGTGCCCCTGGGGGGGGAAGGTAGAGAAATAGGGAGCAAAGTGATTTGAGCTGGGAAGAGGAAAGGGGTGGGGGGAAGGTGTTGTAAGATGTGGTTGTTATGTCTACCTAGCTGATTTTGG
>NW_010295186.1:53425-80081 GCF_000700745.2 Antrostomus carolinensis
ATGCAGGACCGCATGGTCCCACTGTGGGTCAAACCACCACACTTATTAAAGTCAACATAAAAAATATCCACTGTTATTGCCTTGTCCACTGGGCTAGTCATCTCATCATAGTCTATCAGGTTGGTCAGGCACAACTTCCCCTTTCTAAATCCCTGTAGAGAACTCCCAGTCACTCTCATGTTTATAAGACTTTAGCAAAACATTTCCAGGATTTTGTCCACCACATTCCCAGGACTGAGGTAAGGATAAGAGGTCTTTAGTTTCCCAGATTCTCCATCATTGCCTTAAGTGAAGATAGGAATGACATTTTTTTTCTCCATTCTTCAGTAACCTCTACTGATTGCCATGGTTCAAGGGCTATAGAGTGGCTTCACCAGAGTACGAGCACCCTCAGCAGATGTGGGTGCATCCCATCAGGTCCCACAGACCTGCATATGTCCAATCTATTTAAAATGTTCCCTATCCTTCACCAAGGCCTTCCTTTCTCCAGGCTTCCCACATGTTTCAGGGGCCTGGGATTCCTGGAGGCAAACATTAAAAACAAAGATCAAGGTGAAGAAAGTACAAGTACTTTGGCTTTTTCCATGACCTTTGTCACCATGTCCTGTGCCCCATTCAGCAGCGTGCCTACTTTTTATCAAGTTTTTCTTTTGCTGCTGATATACTTCTGTAAGTCATTCTGGTTGACCTTTACATCTCTTGTCAGATTTAACTCCAGATGGGCTTTGGCTTTCCTAACCCCACCCTTTCATGCTTAGACAGTCTCTGCATTCCTCCCGGGTCATTTGTCTCAGGAGGAATGCTTGTATGCATCCTTTTTAAGGTCTGAACTTTATCAAGAGTTCCTCACTCATCCATGCCAGCTGCCTGCCACCTTCGCTTGACTTCCTGCATGCTGGAATGGGCCATTCTTGAGCTTGGGGGAGGTGACCCTTGAAAAATCAACCTCCTGCACTCCTTGTCTCTCCAGTACTAGATGGAATTGGATACAACCAAGCAGCTCCCCAAGAGGCTAGTGTCTGCTCTACTAAGAGTCTAGGGTAGTGCCCCTGCTCTTTGCTTCCTTTCAGCATCCTGAATTCCTCCCTCTCACAGTCACTGCAGCCAAGGTTGTCCCCATCCTTCACATCCCTGACCAGTTCACCCTTGTTTGTAAGTATCAGGTTCATGAGAGTACCTGCCCTTGTTGGATCTTCGATTGTTTGTGTCAGCAAGCTATCACCAATGCACTCCAAAAATCTGAATTTCTTCTGTTCTGCTGTTGCCACTCCAGCAGATATTGGGGTGATTCAAGGACTCCATGAAGACCTGAACCTGTGAATGTGAGGCTTTCTTTAGTTGTGTGAAGGCCTCCTCCACTCCTCCCTGATCAGGTAGTCTGTAGCTGACACTCACCACATCACCCTTGCATGTTTGCCTGCTAACCCATAAGCTCTCAACTGGCTCACCACCAGTCCCAAAGCACCTCTCCATGCATCCTTGCTGCTCTCATATGAACAAAGCCTCCTTCTTGCCATCTTAGCCAGTCCTTCCTAAAGAGCCTGTATCCCTCCACTGCACCGCTCCTGTTGTGTGAGCTATTGCACCACGTCTCTGTAATCAATAAAACTGTTGCCATGTAATGGTACTTTAATTTCTCCTGTTAGTTCTCGATGCTGCATGCTCTAGTGTACAAGCACTTCAGAGAGGCACTCAGTTGTATAGATTTCCAAGAAAAAGTGAGTTTCCCCCATCATGCAGCACTTGTCCAATTAACCGTGGGTCTTTCTGCCTTGTTCTGCTGTTTCCAAGTTCTCTCCTGTCCACACCACTCTACATCCTTTGCTCACCAATCTGCTCCACCACTTCTTCACGATTGTGTTTTTTTCCTCTCCCTCTCCCATTGCTCCTAGTTTAAACCTCTCCGCACCTGCTTGGCCAGCCTGTTGGCAAAGATGCTTTCACCCCATTTTGTCAGGTGCATCTTACATCTTCTTAGCAGTCCTTAATTCTCAAAGAGGGTCCCACGGTTGTAAAAGCTAAATCCCTGTTTGCACCAACTGTATAGACAGTTGTTGACCCACTGGATCTGTCCAATCCTTTTCAAACTCTTCCCTCTCACTGGCAATACTGAGGAGCAAACCACTTGGGTCCCCATGGCGTTGGCCCACACTCCCAGACCCATGCAGACACAGTTGATGTGCTCCAGATCTCTCCTGGCAGCAACACTGGTGCCCTCAGAAAACAAGGTGGGTAGAATACAGCTAGAAGGGAAGGCAAGTCAAGTTTCAAGGTAGGACTTGACATTAGATCTTGTAATGACATTACCTTTGTCCTCCATGAACTGATTCGCCATCTGCATGGAACTGAATTAGTGAATGCACAGGTAAGTTGGAAGAACATCACAAGAAACAGTAGTATATAACACATACATATTGTTTCTTTAGATATCTGTGCCCTCATATATTTATATTTATATTTATTATACAGCACCTTCAAATATCCAATGTAGTTTGTGTTAAAGCTATAGATGTCAAACAGTCTATAGATTATTGATGTAATTAAAGGAATCTTTCTAGATAGAAGTATTAAATTAGCTTTCTTGTAGGGATGCAAAGAACAAATTGAACTCCAATTCAGTCTCTAAAAAAGAAAAACACTCTTGCTTGGTATAATGTCTATTGAGGGAGTGCTCAGCTCAGTGGGCAGTCCATTCAAAGAGAATTTGGCCTCAACTAGCTAATTTTCTCCTTATTTTTGCTTGTAAAAAGAATTAATGATTTAATAGCTGACATTCAGCCACCAATTAGTTTTAGTTCGTATATATTTGCTTTTCTTAAACATTTAATGATTTTCATGTGATATTCACGGCAGAATTCCCGCTTCCACTAAGCACATGCAAGCTTAAAAAGGAAACAAACAACCTAAACCAGAGAATAAAGACAAAGACAAAGCCATAAGCAGGAAGCTTCTGTTAAAATATACAATTCATAAGTTTGAAAATTCCAAGCTGTCTTAAATTCAATATCAGTATTATTTTAGGTCTGATTTTTGCTTAGACTCAGATTTTGCTTAGACTTAGATTTTTGCTTAATTACAGTGAAATTCCACCTCAGCAGTCAGTTTCAGAAATGCTATTGACCAAAGAAAAAGTGTAATCTTTCTTTTATGACATGAACCATTTGCTAATAAATATAAAGCTATAGAAAAGGTAGCAAAGGAGTAATTACAAATATGTGATAAGATAGGTGCTCATTAAATGTAAGAGGGACTAAAATGGTGAAATAAAAAATACAGTCTGGTCACTTCCTCAGTCTCTGAAATGTATCTTTTTTCCCAACCAGCATACTAGACTAATAACTAGGACCCTTTATTCATTTTATGATATATAGTTGTTATGAAGTGATCAGTTCATGGTTGCAACACTATGTTTAAGGGAGAAAGGCAGACATATTGAAGACAGTATGTCTTTTAACACCTGACGTTAAAATACATAAAACCAAGTTAAGTGCAATTGAGGTAAGTGCACAAAACCAACTTAAGTGGAAGGCAGCAATGACAGGACTGCTGTAAAAAAAAATAAAAAAAAAATCTGTGAACTTTGCCTTATGCATTGTTGACAGTCAACAATTTACAACTTATGGAGGAAGAATAAATGTAGAAAAAGGAGGTAAGAACCACAAAACCAGCTCTGACTGCCATGTGTTGACAAGAAAATTTTTGTCCAGAGAACATCTCCCTTTCACTGCCAATTAAAATGATGTACCAGTGACAGATACCAAAGAAACTGGAGAAGAAATCAATCAATTGATAATCTTCCTCTAGAAGTAATTGAAAGTGTCCAAACACCTCAGTTCTCCAGACCTCTAAACCTGAGGTTAGTGAACTACCATAAAAACTGCAAAGGGTTGGCAGGTCTGAATCTTACAGTTTCTGTTGTACTATTTCCTTGACCATGACTCTACGGATCTACCAGCAAATAAACTCTGTGCACATCTACTGACAGGCCTACGGAGGACCGAAATTCATTTATATACTTCTGCCACAGAACCTACATAGATGTGCCAACATGTAGTAAGCAGCTGAGAATTTTTTTGTTTGTTTACATAAATAAAACTAAAAGTGGATATACATTAGAAACACCTATTTATCTCGCTCACTGTTACCTTATGCACAGCTTATTTTCCTGTCAAATTGAGCCCCTGCTACACATCACTAATCCATACTTGGACCACATGGTATCGTTATTATTAGTAATAGCATGAGATTTTCTGTTTAAATATAGAATAAAAATATATAATATATATAATAAAAATATAGTTAGCAGTTTATGATTTATGCACTTGAACGATAAGAACTGAAACAGTTTAATCAATTGCAGTTGATAGTGATGCCTTCTTTACTGATTTAGGCAAATTAGATGCACAGACTAATTTCCTCATTAACTGACTCAGCCAAATTTAAGGCTCATGAGAGAAGATTCTGATCTAAATACCTCTTCAAAGTGTAAATGAATTTTTAGTGAAGCTACTGACCTTTAGATGCTGTTACAGTCAGGAATTTTTGGACTACCTCACTGCTTTATTGGATCAAGGCAGATCAGGACTGCTACAATAATCAAAATATGCTGGATTCTTAATTTGGCAAATATTTGGTTAAAATAATTCATGCCCTTGTGTCTGACTAGTGGATGCAAGCAATGCATGTAACTGATGTATTGATTTATCCAGCTAGCTCTGAAGGAAAAATACGATTTACTCTATTTTCCACACAGTGATAATTGCAAAGACTGTATTACTATGATAAGCAAAGACAGGGAAGAGAAAATCAGAACACTGTTTCACTACTGATCTTAAAGATTTTGATAGCATAGTAAGGAACATTCAGAATAAAATAAGAAAAGTTTTTAAATACCATTTTCAAGATTGAGGAAGGCTGCTTGAAAATACACAGCCTTGTGCTTCAAAATTCAGAAGACATGGATGAAATTAGGGCCATTGTATGTATGTCAACAGTGTCATTCACAGTGTGGATCTTTGCAGCTTTTCTCTAGACCACCTTAGGAATAAAAACCCATTCCCAGCTAATGACAAACTGAGCAGTGCATCCGTATATATTGGGAACAGGTAATCCTAGACATACACAGCGATTGTCAGAAGAACAAATATGAGTTTCTGGAACAGACTGCTTCAAAAGACTGCCACTCAGTATCAAATAAGGACAGGTACTGGTGGAAAGAACGAGATTTGTTATGAACAGCAATGTTAATATTTTTTTGAGACTTGCCAGAAGAGGTGGCAACAAAGCTCTTAAACTAGGGTACCCTACCATAACTCTTCAAGAGTCATTGGAAAATGTTGTAAGCAAAAGCTTATTCACAAACTCTAAACAAAGTATGGGAAGGGAAGAGAAAATGGTAATGTCAATTTTTGTTGTAGGATGATTTTTCCTTTATTTGGATTGTAGAAAGACAGAAGTCAATTGTTAAGTATATCCATGGGAAATGTTTTTGCATTACAGTTTGGAATTCGTCATTGCTATTCTGATAAACTGTTTCTGATGCTTCTTCTTCAAATCTTTTGTTTCCATAATTGTTTTTCACCTGCTTGATAATTTTGACATCTACACAATGACAATCATGCTACAGTGTACTTTCAAATTCAACATTTATTCTGGAATTTCTTTACTTCTTGTAAGCATGTAAGACTTACAAATAGAAAGGTTTTGGCAACACTCAGACTTCAGCAGTCATTTATTCCTATTTCTAGCATGTAAGCCCAAGGCATTGGCATGAGTTAGTCTGAGTCATGATCACGGCAATCTTCCATGTCTCTCATCCACTCCAGCCCCTCAGATGGCTATGACCCATCTCTATGGGCTCTACTGTGTGAACTACAACCTGCTGGAATAATGTCATGGATCTGGGGAGGAGGTCTGTCAGGTAATATGCCTCCAGATATCTCATTTTCAAGATGCCAGAAGTTATTTTTCTGATGGGTTTGATACCACTGCAATTTTCTTTTGCAAGAGTTTCAGAACTAGCTTCTACTACATTTTTAAGTTATGAGCACTTAAAAGAAAAAAAGAAGCACTGAGTTAATTTTCATAGGCAAGGCAGGCATCTGAACTTTCACAAGAAACTGTAAGCTACTACTCACCCAGATGCATATTCAGTTTCCTGATCTTAAATTCTCTTGCCAAGGCAGATTTTCTGAGAAAGTAAAAGCTGTGGCAACTGCCTTAGATCTCTTTCCAATACAGCCAGAAGATGATTCAGATACTGTACAGTACTTGCACAGTGCTAAACAGATTTTCTCATTGCTTTGAAAGTTGCATTCTCTGGTGATTAGCATGAGTCCAGTAGATAGTGCCAAGGATCTAGGATCCAAACCTGCTCTGAACTTTACAAAGTCTTCTAATTAGGCAAAGGTAACTAGTTTATGTAATGAAATGGTTATCTCTATGTTTTTCTAAAAAAATTTGTGTTTCTTTTTTTATCTCATCTATACTCATATCAGTTAATAGAGAACTAGCATAAATTTTCTCGGTCAAACACCCCACATCCTATGTAATTCTTCCTACTATTTCTGTGTCAAATGGGTACCCTCCAGTGTGTGACACTGATATCTAAACATCCTCTTATAGGACAGGGCTGGGTTCTGTACTACCCAGCGTGTCCTTTGACTCAATTCAACTTACTTTCTTTTTCAGTTTATCTTAAACGTGTACAAAGATGCTGTTGCAGCTAAATGTATCACAGACTGTCTTACCTCTCTGGATACTCTTTGCCAAAACGGTAGGTAACAATAATGTAAGCAGAAGCATTAATCATCACGCATTTATAATGCAGTTTTTTGTGCATATTTCTAACTACAATTTGCACTCAGTCCTCGTAAAATTTTAATTGTGACTTCATTTTCCTGTCCAGGGCTTTTATGAGCATCTTCTAGTAGAAATACTTCTGCGGTGTTTCATGTCACTTGAGTAATTTCTCAAGGAACATTTATTATATGTGAGCTATTGCAACTAGGCATTTGTAACACTTCCATATGACGCAGTGCTTGGAAGTACAGTCTTGTCCTTGTTATGTCCCAAGAAAAATCTATGAATGTTTAGCATTGCTTTCTCTACATGTGTTTTCTGTTATATTTTACATACAGTGCAAAATAAATAGTTATACTATTACAACAAGTAGTGTCATAACATAAAATGCTAACAGAACTAAGTTTTATAAAATGGAAGAGGTATCCTTTATTGACACTACTAGCATTTTTAAAATTTCATCAGTATTTTTTTCAGATACTTTCTAATGGATTCTTCAATCTACCTTAATAAAGTGAAGATTGTAGCCAGCATTTGGGAAAGGGAAAAAAGAAAAATTCAGGTAAGACTAAACACCAAGTTATGTGGTAATGCTTGAAAGAGGTAGTCTTATTGTACTTTTGTGGAACTAAGAAGTCAAAACCCACAAATATCTGACAAATGTTTTGCAGTCTTTTTGGGTAGGCAGCAGTAAAACAGGCATGATAAATCAATAGAACAAATTGTCAGGCCAGTAATGTGGCTTGTGTTGTGCTGCTTCTCATTAAATGCAGCAGCAATTGAGGAAAAGCTATTACAGCATTCAGCATTGTTAATGAGACGTACTACCACAATTAGTCTGCTGACCAAGTATATAGTTGGCAATTTGGTTACCCTAAAACATTTTTCCATGTAAGAGAATTTAGCGAAGACAAATTTCTGATGGCTACCAAACCTTGAAAACTTTCCTAAAATATTTGTTGGTAGTCTGATATAAACAAGACCTTTGAAATCTGGCTCTGCTTTGGATAAACCTGATCAGTAACAAGATTCAAAGCCAGTGTTTTATTGCTATTTAAGCCAAAGCATTTTTATAATCACTCTTTTTATCTCCAGCAAACTCAATGGCAAGTTCAAATGCTGGCTGGAGAAAGTGTCAGTTTCTAAATATTTGTCTGACAAACCTGCATGGAACTTATTTGGCACATCGCAGTTTAGACAGGTTTACATCTTACAGTAGCTCCTAATTTGAAGACAAAATCCAAATATTATTGGCTATGAATAATTTATAACCTGGGTGTAAATTATATGCTGCAGAAAAGAGGTGGTATTTTGGTTTTCTTTTTTTATGGAATATGTTTAAGGAAATTTCAGGAAAACAAATTTAAGAAAATTCATAGTGCTTATCTTAGTATACCTGCACTTTTAAAATATTTTAATTTTAACACGTTTCCTATTTGTTTTAACTACTGTTTGAGGTCTGATCTGTGGGTGTAAAGTTAAAGCCTGATACCATTTTTCATTATATTTCTCCCTAAAGACATTCAGATATGTCTGTCTATATCTGAATATTTCCAGCAGATCTGAGAACTTTTAAACACAAAAATCTTCCCCCAAAGCTATTTTTTATTTACATTGATTTCTTTTTCCCTTCTATCCTTTATTCTTTGATAGTCATCACAGTAACATACCCTGCTATACAGCATTCTTACTTTATTTTTCTATTTTTGCTGAAAATATCTGGTCCCTGAGGGCACCGCCAGCCCTGACTCTCCCTTCTCAGCTTCCCGGGGCTCTCCCAACCTTGCCC
Source organism: Antrostomus carolinensis (assembly GCF_000700745.2). Classification (NCBI taxonomy): domain Eukaryota; kingdom Metazoa; phylum Chordata; class Aves; order Caprimulgiformes; family Caprimulgidae; genus Antrostomus; species Antrostomus carolinensis. Next base: position 62,016 of record NW_010295186.1, read on the forward strand.
ATGGCCCAGGGCCCCACTTCAGCCCCATGGGGCTCCCCTCACCCTGCCCACATCCTAGGACGCCATGTCAGCCCCGCAGGGCCCCCAGCCCCTGCCCCAGTGATGCCACAGCAGGACCTGTCTCCAGGTCCCCACAGCCCAGCCCTGCCCTGCCTGGCCACGGGCGGTGCTGAGCTGGGCCCACCTGCAGGCCCATGGCCCAGCCTGGGAGATGCACGATGCCCGGGGCTGGGGTTGCCCTGCTGCCCCCCGCTGCCCTGTTCCTGGCTGGGCTGGTGGGATGCGCCCGGGCTCCAAGGCCACCCCAGGCGAGCATGTGCTGCTGCTGGCCCCAGCCCCAAAGAGCCGCCGGCCCTCCCTGCTCTCTAAAATAAAGTATACTCTAATATACTATAATAATTACAAATATTACGCCAGGCTTTTTCTCTCCCCACTATATTAGGTTTTAGAAATAGAAGAATAGCTCTATCACCTCCTTCATTTTGCTGTTCAAGTTCCTCATGTGTACCGCACTGCTGTCTCTGTGCACTCCCACGTAACTGCATCTCCTGATCAGCTCTTGACAACCTTCCAGCGAGGTAAACCCAAACATACACGAGCACTATTTTGCGCTGGTGAGAAACTCGCAGCCTCCGCCTTCTCTCCTTTCTCCCCCTGAGCTCACCCATTTTCACCTAATGATCAGCATCATCCTTCCGTAGCCACGGGTCTCTGGCTCAGTTTTTGACTCTCGTTATGGAGACCGATTCTGCTCTTCCCCGTTGTCCCATTGTCCATTACCATCCACCAGACAAACAAACTTCTGCCTCAGGAATTACTTTCCCACCAATGAATTATATTCTCCCATCACACTCTTGGAACTCATACACCTCCTTGGGAGACCCTTCCTCCCCCTCCACAGCCACTGTCTCAACCTCACAAATGTGCAGTTTCATTGCTGCTCCTCTGAGGTCCTCTTTTATGGGTTTATCAGGATACCCCCCAGATGATGCTGCTGCATGTCTTCACTACCTCCTCCATCCTGCAGATCAGCTCCAGGCCTGGCTCAGCAGCCATTCTTGTCACGTCTTCCTACCCCTCGTTCCTAAAGAAAAATGCATTGTCTGCAGGGCTTTTCTCTTGGAGTTACCTACAAACACTACAGAGCCTTCTGCGCTCCTTTATTCAATTCAATACAATCCAAACTAAAGAGTTTTAAAAAGGAAATACTTTTCCTTATTGAAAATTTAAGTATATTTAAAAAAAAAGTAATACAAGGAAATTGCAATCCTTCCCCCTAAAAAAACTCAGCAAAACACACAGATATGTACCCACAAAGAATAAAAGAGCAAATAAACTTTAGTTACTCCCAAGAAAAACCCAGGTGTCCTTCTACTCTGTTTCACTGCCTCAATAATAATTGAAAAACGTTCAAAATACCTGTCAACTTTCTTGAATTGTGATTTGGCTTTTTAGAAGCATCAGACTTGCTGAACTCCAACAGCATGTAGGTAATGAGAACAGGGAATTATGATTCGTTTGTTTGTGATATATTGCTGGTTTGCAAGGTGCTTGGGAGGAATCTTTTAAACAGAAGGAGAGGACTCAGTAAAATGTTTGTCCCCTTTTATGAATAAAGAAAGTACACCGGGATTGCAAAGAAATACTGTCATCTTTTTAGACAAGTGGTGAACATCACATGAAATAAACAAAATGGATTAGCCTATTTTTAATACATTTAGGTTTTTTTTTTTTTTTCAAGTGGTTTAACTTTCTCTTTAAAAAAGTAAAGGCAGCTAGGATCAATTATCAGATATTAACTATAATTTGTAAGCAAAACAAACCAATTCAAGTTGTGGTTTTGTACACAGGGCTCTGAAATCTCACCCTCTAACCTTTACATGGATTTACAACTCAGTGGTGCAGAGTAAGTACAGCCTCCACTTAATGAAGCTGGATCTTTATATTTTTAACACTCATTTGGAAAACCAATTAACTCTGGCTCTATTGAACAACTTGAACGGGAAATAAATCAAGTGTTAAAGCATTGGTGAAGAGCCAGACTTGCTGTAATTAGAGTACTGATGTGCCCCAGGCTGACTATGTGGTGTGCAGCATTATAGACTGACAACTCCAACTGCCCAAAGCAATTAAAATTGTATATCTTCCACTTGTTACAGATGCTAGCATCCAGCAAAAACACTATTGTATTTATCCTTCAAATTTGTGTTCAAGTTCTTTATGATTTATGAGAAACACAATATCCCTTCTTCAATCTAGAAAACTAAAGTAGTTCTTTGGTTTTAAATTATATTCATTCTGATTATTCTGCAGGAGATATACAGTCTGTTAGGTGGGAGACCACATAAATTTCCTACACATTAACAGGTTCACTGGATCCCATGCAACATTTTCTAAGAAACTGCAATTTATTATGGCAAGCCTTACAACATATTTGCTATGAATTTCTTCGTTATTCCATGTTACTTGCATGTATAAAGGAAAAGACATCTTTATTCAGTCTCATGAATCAAAATCTATCATAGCATTCATTATTTCTTCAAATGTTTAGTATTACCTCTAGACTTTCATTATTTGGACCATTCCTGCACCAGATAAAAGCAGATGTGGGAGCAAAGTAGCACACCTACTCTTGTCATGACTACCTGTTCCTATAGGATGTCAGGGATTCCGATTTGGCTTAGTTCGTGGTCTGAGTAATTCATCTGTCCCTGGAACTTAGACAAAAATACATACATGAATAAAGTAAGTCTCCATAGTGACAAGGGTATAAATACAATCCTCATACAATCCTTAATAATTTAAAATTGAAGCGGTGTCCATAATTTAGATACTTACTATGCCTACAAGAGTATTTCTTTGTGTGCGCATACTTCATCTTGAATACTAGCTAAAAATTTCAGTTAAAGGTAATACTGGTAATTTCTATTAATGAAATTCTATGTAAAAAGCTACATGACCTCCAAGTTGTGCTCTAAAGAAACATCTCACAATGACAATACAGTACTTCCACAAAATATTTAAAGAACTGGAGTTAAAAGTAGAGAAATAAATTTCATAACTGAAGAATCCTTTATAAATTAAATTCCTTACCAATTCAGGTTCTGGCTTGCAGTGACTACTATTAGAGATATATGTGAAAAATCTGTGGGTCTATACATGGTATGTGAGTACTTGATAGCAAGAGGCTTCATCTCAAGGGCCATTACCATGCTGTCGTACTTGGACTCTGAGGTGCTCAGAATGGCTGGGTGGGTGGCTGGGTTCCAACCAGTTCAGTTTCCAAGGGAGAGTCAAGTTCTCCTGCAGCCTTAGCAATGAACTACTGAAATGGATGACTAGTCCCTGTCCCTGGACTGAATTAAATACATCTGGATCATTCCTGAGATTTTGTCTAATTATTTCTCCAGAATTCTCAGCCAAACTCTACACCAGAATTTTGGAAAAAAACCCCAATAACCTGGAAAATGAATTATTCAAAGAGTGGTTACAAGCACATGTGATAAATTTGTCAAGCTGCGGATGGTACTCTATGCCAGGAAGATAATAAACAGAACACATTAAAGAAATGTCATTAAAAGTCCATTTGACATAAACTCAGTAAGCTTTAGAGTACACTGCAATTGAAAACATAATTAAAGTTTTGAAAAAGAGTAGATGGAGGACAAAATGTAACACAGGTTTATGACAGATATACTATACTGCAGTAGTAAAGACCTAGGGTAGATCAGCCAAGACATCCTTTCCACTGCAATGTTTCGGTGGATTGGACAGGTATCAGGTAAAGGCAACTAAATGTACCGATTACATTTGGTTCACATTCTCAGCAGCTTCTGAGCAATTACTGATGCTATGCGCTTATCTAAGCTGATGCTTGTTTGTTTTTAATGAATCTGGCATAATTCAGAGCAGCTTTGAGATAATCTTAACTTTGGCTACAGAAAATGAATGAACCAGGGTATTTCCCTGCTTACACCCTCCTTCAGGGGATGAAGAAGCCAGCTGGTCTAAGGACACTTGCTGCAAAACTCTTTGCAGTAGTTCCTTTATCACCTCAATAGACCAAGGTATCAAATTATTTTTTAGAACTTGCTACGATGCTTGCATGGGCAAATATTGGCAATGTCATATCAAATCTCTTGAAGGCACTGTTATATATGTAAGATCTAGCATAGAATGGGACAGACTTTTTAATACATGATTGAATCACTCTGTCTTACAGCTAGATGCACCGCATTTGAATAAATTCAGATGAGTTCTAAAAAGAAAACCCCTATGTCTGACCAGACATTACACACATCTATTCAAAGCTGAAAATACTTTATTAGTTGTTGGTGAACAGACAACAAAATCAAGCTTGAAATGGAAACAGAAGCTTTAAACACTGCAATTATTAATACTAAGAACTATTTATAAAAGGTAAGAACTTTGCCTAATAGAACAACATTTTATTTCTGAGAAGACTGAACACATATAGATAATTAACATAACAGGCAAAAGTAGCAGTATATGCAAAAAAACATTTTGCAGGAATAGATAAAGGTTTTCAGCTTCTTCTAGTACTTCACTGAAACGATCAAAGAACTTAAGAAGCAAGGTTTTATTCCACTTCTCACAGTCTATAGCTGAGTATCATATACATACATACGTGATACAGCTGTTCCATATATAGCTGTTTCGACTATGAACATCAGAATGTGTTTTTATTTTGTTTATAATTTCTTTTATTTATTTTTTTTTCCAAAGCACAAAAAAATCATTGTTCCATGAACAAAGTAGAAGTGAGGCTTTTTAAATTTATTGTCGACATAATTTTTATTCTCTCACTGGCTTTTATAATTGAGTTTTCTCCACGTTCTGTGCATGCTAAGTGATTCTAGCATACAGGTGTAAATATTTTTGGCACTCCATTCCTATGAAATTTTGCTTTAGTAAAAGACTATATGCATTTTCTAACAGTTCATCTTATTTTGAACTCACTTTGTTCAGAAACCTTCAATGAGTTCTGAGTATCACTTGCTTTCTCAATACTCAAAGTCTCCTTTTTTCTGATAGCTCAGTCTCCAAAAATGTCTCAACTCTCTGCAAGTAAATGTAAAAACAGTTAATTGTAATAATTTTGCTAACATTCCCCCTGATACAAATAAAACTGATTATTCCACAGACTTTTTGTATCTGATATTCATACTGGTTTAATCTTTGATTTTTAAGTTCTTTTCCAGGCTAAGCTCAGGTGTTATTTTCTTAAGAAGCAACTACATAATCTCTGAGGATTTTATTTGCGTAATTCCTAAGACAAATTTTAAATTTATCCTTTGGATGGCATTTTTGCATTTATTAAAATATATATTTTTAAAATTCTGTATCTCATTTTCATCCTTCAGTGCAGTATCTGTTCTGAGACAGCAAAAATAATTGTGCTAATTATTATTTAGTAGCTCATCTATAGTCACAACTTGAACTACTGCCTATACACTACCAACAAATAAGTGAAAAAACAACTTATTTTGTATGCTCTCAGACTCACAATTAAAATCGGCAATCATTAACACTAAAATATTTTTTTTTTTAGACTCTGATTCATTATATCTTTAATTCAGATCTCTGTCCACTGAAAGACAGTTAAGTTCCCCTATTCTTATTCTTTAACTTCTCACTCTGGGTCATTGAAATTCATAGATTTTACTTTTGACAAAGGGCCAGAACATTTACACTTAGTTTTAGATTTGTGACTGACACACTTTGTTTGAGAGCACTGTTGCTTTACATTTCCCGTACTGTTAACAGAGAAAAAATGGCAATTTCATAGATAATTTGGCCTGAGTAAGATCTGAATTGCCCTTTGGTGGAGTTGCTAGGGAAACACATCTGAAAAACAACATCTATTCATTTAAAAGATGGGTTCAGAAATGTTGGAAAAATCATACTCATAAGAATAATTATCAACAATCACTATCAAAATAGAAAGATGCAATAAAAGCCACAGAGCTTTATCCTTGGTCCAGTGCTACTCAGTATTTTATTTAATTACTTGTGTGGAGTTATTAAATATATAGCTACACAGATGACTTCAAGATGGAATGGTAATGCAAATGTATTGTAAATTCAAATTTATAACTTAAAAGATGCCTTGGTATATTGGTCATAATGTTTAAAATTTGTTCTCTAAGCACACATGTGCACTTCAGGTTTCTGTCATAATATTTGCTTAAATAAAAGATGACCTACATTACCTGGCATCTTAACCAGTGTGGACTTCATTTCTCTCAGAAGGATTTTAAAATCAGGTTTTTTTTTTTTTTTTTTTTTTATCTTCCCTCCTATTCTACATGTACACACTGTTTTATTGTTGATTTTAAGAAGAGAAGTAGACCCTTGAAAACGGCTGTAATGTCAGCGGTGGAGAACGCCACCATAGATAGTATGACTCAGAGGAAGAAAAGGAGAGAAAGGAGCAAGAAAGCGAAGTAGATGTCTCTTCTGTCTCAGGATATGAAAGATGCAATATAAAACATTATGCTCTTAGAAGTAAAGATGAGACATTTCCAATTAACATGAAAGTACACAGAGAGAGGGAAAGGATTCAAGGAGTGGGATGATATTGCTGAAGATGCTGGAATATTTATTAAAAGGATTAGCACAGCAAATCCAATTTCAGTTTGTACCATATTGCTGAATGAATTAAAACAAGTTAGCAAAAATACATTATCCATAATGTCTGATGCAGAAAATGATTAATTCACATTTGGTATACTAGTGGGGAAAGCTTATTTAAAATAAAGAATAAATAATAACTTATGAATACATTTTTTTAAGTCAGGTTTTGCCATATTTCTTCAATGTATATGAAATGACTGGAACTTCTACCAGAATTCACACCTCTTTTCATAATGAAAAACTTCTGCTAATATTGAAGAACTACAAAAATATATGTAAAAAATTGCCCTTCACTCTTCTACAAACTGTAGACACATTTGAAATTACAACAGAAGGGTGCGAAAGATATGTAAATCTCAGCTGAAGCAATTTCAGCTCATTTTTATCTAGTGGCTAGATTTCACAAAAATCACTGTAACATATTAAAAAAGAAAGAGAGCAAATAAAATTTGAAAGATAAGATAGGCAAGAAAAAAGAAAGAAGGAGAAGCATAAGGAAGTGTCAGTAGAAAAGAAGAGAATGAAGGAACAAATTATATCATTAATATTTGCTTTTATTCTTTTAGAATTTCAGATTCATATTTGAGATACCTGGGATAGCTCAAACCTTATAAGATACAGTGCAACATAAGTTAGAACATGACCTTCTTCCTACCCAAGAGAATGGCATTAAAAAGAACATTTTTTTTTCTTTAATATGAAACCAAAAGTGCGGAAGTTGAAGAACAGACAATATTTCTTCTCCATGAGAGCCATCAGGCAATAGGTTGATATATCAAGGGAAATAAATGAAGCTCCACCACTTAGTGGTATTTTAAAGAGCTAATCAGACACAGCACTTGAGCTACTGAAGTAGATTATAATTTTGTCTGAACACAGAGGACTAGAGCAAATGACTAAAAAAAGCTTTCTTAATTTTTATTCAACATTGGTAGTGGATAGGATTTGGTTTTATATTCCTACATTATGCACCCAACCCATTGCACCCCCCCAGTGAGAACACATTAATGCTTGTTTGAGTTGCTGAAGAGAATCAACTCTTGGACTTTGCCAAGTGGATTTGGACTCTCCCACCAGCTCACTGAGGACGAGTGTGTGTCTGTAGGTAGAAGGGCCTCCAAGAGCTTGTTTTTCAGGAACTCAGATTAGATCTCAGGAACATGCCTGTGAGTCACCTGACCCTAACCATCCCTGCACAGCATTAATGGTGACAAGAGAGCTTCTGCAAACAAAAAGGACATGCAAGGTCATTCCTAAATATGCTTATCAACAAGGAGCACAAAGGATGTATTTGTAGGGATTTTTCAAACACTTCCACTGAATTCCAGAGTGATATGTGATTTAAAATAAACAAGCATATCAGTTGTTGGCTATGAGGTTTATACCAAAAGTTAATTTCTTTCACAGACTTAGGCCAATGCATATGTTTTTAAATGAATCACCTTTTCTTTACCACAGCCTAGAAAATAAACTTAGAATTTACAATTATATTTGGCAATTATATTTAATTACCAAATTAGTGACAGGCCTATTTACCAAGGTTGTAGCAGCTCTACCACTGACAATGCTGATGTTATGTCCTGTAAAAGTGCCTTTCACAAAAAATGGCTTGTTATTGAGTTATTTATTGATGAGTTATTTTAATGTCTTCTAAATACTTGATTGTTACTTTTCAAGTGGATTTTTAAAAACCTAAATTCTTTGCTTTTTGAAAATAATAAATTACTGTTTTCAATAACTTAATGGAAATACTAAATTATTTTAGAAGTTGTTTGCTCTTTGGAAAATGCAGTCAGGAATTTTAGGCTGTTAGTAATATCAATAACACACCAGAACAGCCTGTCAAACAAACTGTGCAATTTCTCATCTACCCAAAATGTTCAGACCATCAACTAAACATGTGGAGAGAGTCGAAATGAAATGGCACTAAATATCAAAATCAGGAGTGACCTGGAAAAAGTACCAACTGTATTTGTTCTTTTCATGAGTACCGAAGGAGACCTGCACCAGACAACTTCAGCAGCCAGGAACTGTCACAGAACACAGGGAAGGTGGGGTTAGGAAGTTTGCGTCTGATCCCAAGGAAATGACTTTGGACACTGTAGTTAACAACACACGAGCAGCAATTTGTGTAGTCTGTGTTGCCTGAGAAACAGAAGGTGAAAAACACCAAAAAACATCTCTTGAAGGAAAATGAAAAATTCTCTGGAAGTGATGGTGGGTGGAGGCAGGGGAAAGAGCTACTAGGAAGGAGTTTTCTTGAAAATCTCAAATCCTCCATACTGGAGAAATTCTGCTTATGTTGAGTGACATTTTCCTCGTGGACACATGTGCTGGCAACTTCCTCAGTCAGTGCAGTATTCAGCTCATCTGAGATGGGGAATTAATTTCTGCACCTGAAGAGCCACAGCTCTCTTTTGTAGTCATCTTTGATGAAAAAGATTAATGTTGCTTTTTCATAAGCAACCAGAAAAAGTACCTTCAAAGTCTGACTTTCCAAAATAGAATCACAGAATGGTTTGGGTTGGAAGGGACCTCAGAGATCTAATTCCAACGCCCCTGCCATCAGCAGGGATACCTTCCACTAGACCAGGTTGCTCAAAGCCTCATCCAACTTGGCCTTAAACACTTCCAGGGAGGGGGCATCCACAACTTCTCTGGGCAACCTGTTCCAGTGTCTGACCACCCTCACAGAAAAGAATTTCTTCCTAATATCTAATCTAAACCTACCCTCTTTCAGTTTAAACCCATTTCCCCTTGTCCTATCATTAAGTGCCCTTGAAAAAAGTCCCTCCCCATTAGTCTATCACTAATCAAAAAAAAAAAAAAAAAGTGTTATCAAGATAAGCAGCACATGAGCAGTAGGCTTGATAATGAAAATGCCAGCATGGTGAAAGCACTTCCAGCCTCAGAGCACTTCCACTTCATAGACCTGATAGCTGGTATTCAGAATGTATCACTATAAATATAAAGTAATGAAAATCGTGAGCATGGCCATGCAGAGTTCAAGGGAGTATAGCTGCAGTCACAAGCACTAATAGCAGTTTCTACAGGACTGTCCAGGGAAAAGATACTTAATATTTCACATGCAAATGCAAACTTCAAATGTTCCTGAAGCCTTAGAAATTAATTCTGATCAATGAAAATGACAGTAATGATGACAGAGAGATATCTTAAAAAATCTGAAAGACGTTAACTTCATTGCAAGTAGCTAAACTGAGATGATTAATTTCTGAGTATTAATATCTTGCTGTCAAGATTTGAAATTGTGGTAATTTTATGAATTAGCTAACTTTCAAACGTTGTTTATTTACACTGCTCAAAGACACTGGATAAAAATAAACAAATTTACAGCCTGGAGGAGAAACTCTGTCCAGTAATAAATAAAATATTTTCAGTTTTACGTACCCTAAACCTCATGATTAACCTTCATCTTTAGACAGAAGTATTACTCAAATACAAACAAGACCATTTTTATTATTCAGTAATATAAATTCACAAAGATATTCGTAAGATAGTCACAAATTAAGTCAACCATCCACACAAAATCAAGTCTTTTATCATAATTCATTGTTGAAACTAATTTAATGAGTTATAGTCAGAATAGGGAACTACTGGTTGTAAAACTATTTCTTTCCAGATACACATAAACACATCAAATGATTAAATACACACAAACAGAGCACATTCATTAAACAACTAAATTTTCTCATATTAATGGGTGTATAATGAACTGGAGAGTATAAATTTCCAAGTCTTTCCAAATAAAATAAATTAAACAAAAATGGTGGTAGGGAGGATTACACTGTTATGTTCACAGAAAAATACAATTCCCTTTGAATTTAGTGACAGGTTTGGCAACTGTGGAGTAAGGTTGTAACATGGATAACTTGGAGCTTGCACACAACTGTGTCAAGTATATTCACTACCCTTAATCACAGGAGATTTTGTGGATCTGTGGAATATTTAAAAAATTGCCTTTTATATTATATATGTTAGGGTCAACTGGATATTTGCTTAAAAAAGGAAATTAAATAAGATAAAATCCTATTACATAAACCTTGCTTGCTTTATAATGCTTTATTAAGTAGGGGTAAATAGGATTTATGCTAATCTACAAATTTATACCATTAATCCTATTTTACAGTGCATTTATTTCTGAGGTTTTTTTCTATTAAATACTATACTCCTTTCAACATTTTCTGATTATACTAGACATTCATGTAATAAAATAGCAAGGATGACTGCTTGGATTAAGCATCTTGCCCGATCTATACAATTACAATTTGTATGGTCATTAACTGACACTAGAATGAGTGATGAGTATTTGACAAAGACATGGCAATTTGTTAGCACTGCCTGCTGGCATGAGTGACACTTTTATATTACCTTCCTTTTTCTTCCTGGATTCTTTTCGAAGCTTTGGTTTCTGATTAAATTCCAGCACAGGCAGTTGCTGAAGCCTCTAAAGTATACTTTTGAGATAGCTTTGATAATGTTGTGTCATTCATACATTCTGGCACGTTCTTTTCTACATACTGTATGTTCCACTCTTTATGTTATAGCCTCTGCTCACAAATCACTGTCACTAATAATGTTGCACAGCAATCAAAGGGCTGCTTATTTGCACAGCACATGGTCACTGGGTATAAGATACCATCTAAATACAAATTAAACTCAATGCTAGCATACACTCTTCTAACATCAATCATTCAGGATTCTTGGACAAGGCAGCTATTAATGATAAAAAAACCTGCTACAAGGGCAAGTACAACACTAGCCATCTTGGTCTGAAATTGCCCTGTATTCTAGAAATGCCCTTTTTGTAATACAACTGCACACATCCTGGACTTTGCCCTTCATAGAATCATAGAATGGTTTGGATTGGAAGGGACCTTAAAGATCATCCAGTTCCAACCCCCCTGCCATCAGCAGGGACGCCTTCCACTAGACCAGGTTGCTCAAAGCCTCATCCAGCCTGGCCTTAAACACTTCCAGGGAGGGGGCAACCACAACTTCTCTGGGCAACCTGTTCCAGTGTCTCACCACCCTCACAGTGAAGAACTTCTTCCTAATATCTAATCTAAACCTACCCTCTTCCAGTTTAAACCCATTTCCCCTTGTTTTGTCATTAAGTGCCCTTATTAAATGTGCTGAACAATATATTTAAAAAGCCCTCCCCAGCTTTCTTGTAGGCCCCCTTCAGGTACTGGAAGGCCGCTAAGTCAAGGAACGGTCTGTGGAGCCTGGGTACTGGGCACATATACATCCACCCACACGCACGTTCCCCAAGTTGTGTGGGTGTCATTTTAGAAACACTAATTTTTCCATAGTGGCATATTCATACACTGTACAATGCAACATTATTTTTCATTATTTATCTTTATTTTTCTGGTAGACAGGGAACTTACATCTGATCACAAGTATAACAGCTTGATCAGCAGTAGTAAGGCAGTTACCCCAAAACTGGTTACACTGATGCAATTCTATTCCTTTCCATGGAGTTTCCTCCACACTGGTGCAAAAAGGATTAAAAGCAAGCATCACCCAGTCATTTCTCCAAGCCCTTCCTAATGCTTCCTCTCCACATCTGCCTTTACACCTCAACATTAGCTTTTGATGTGTTTCAAGATGTATTTTCAGATTATAAATATATCACAAAATACCTGGTGGCATTGTGTCCTTCCTAAGATAGATAGGTTGAGGTTTTAACTCAATGGAAAGCCTTCAGGGAGATCTAGGTGCTGTAGAGAAAAAGGTGATGCCAGTAACCTCTTGTAATTCATCTATGGCCCTTTTCATTAGCTTTCTCACAATACTTTTGATTGTCTCATTTATTGCTGAAAATTTAATATCTTGCTAAACTTAGTACCTTACTAATGCTTTACTTCATGATTATTTCTATAGATTTTAGTGGCATTATGCATCAAGTGATATGAGAACATCTGGTCCATAGCTTTTTAGCAAGGGGTAACCACCTAAAACTAAATCAATCAGGAAAAATGAATCCTGTGATTTTACTTACCCATTTTGTACTAGTATTGCTGTTTAATGCATGAAATAATTTTCATATTTTTTCTGTTAACAAAATCTATAGGTGCTTCTTTTCCTACCTCTATTAAAATGATACACAACTTTGATCTCAGTCTGGCTTTTTTGGCTTTAGTATAAAACAAAGGAGAATTGCTAATGAAGCTGAAGCTTCTTTTTCCCTAATATTTTAAGTATTAATATATGTTCAGCTTGAAATAAGTTCAGCAAATTCTTGTAGTTCAAATCACGCTCCTACATATGCACATTTAAATAAGTGCAGAGGCACTCTTTTTTTGTGCATTATGTAAGCTATATTTATTGTATATTACATTGTTGTCATAATTGGGACTCCAACTTGGACTTATGCTAATTGCATTCAGTAATAATTAAAAATTAGAGTCAGTTCTTTTTTAATTTGTTTCATTATAAAAAATATACAACCCAAAAATACCTTCAGTTTATACCCATCTCCTCATAGTGAAGCTAATGCTTAACTGTTTGTTGCACTGTAAAGACCACAATAATTACAAAGAAAAGGAACAAATGCTAACTTACATCTCTTGTTTAAAAAGATTCTTATATATTAGTTATTAATTGAAAACTAAAGCCCACAAATACTTTCAGATATAAATTATTCCTTTTTTAAATATATTGTTCAGCAGTATATTTATGTAGTATGTTATATGTAGTTTGCCCAGTGCTAACAATGCTTTGCCAAACATGAATAAGAGGTGTGAAATATGCATGCAAATACTGCAGATAGACATCATATATGTCAGTAATGACAATGTCAGAAGATATGGAGACCACGATAATGAGAAAGGCCACTTGAATGAAAAAAAGAGTTTTTTGAAAGAGATGTCAGGTAGGATAGGTTGAATATTCAGTAGAATCTTTACATTAATTCATAGAAATTGTTGATATTGTTCTGGAAAGATACTAATTTTCTATTTTAATATTTGCAAAATGTTAGTTGGTCACTTGTGTTGTAGCTGAGCCTTATTCACCACTTTTTCTTTCTCTATCCTGTAACAGCTACTTAATTACAAATAATCACCATTGTTAAAATGAGAACACAGAAAAAAAGAGGATATTGCCTTCAGCAGTGATAAAATTTTACTGCAGCATCGTCCCCTTCTGACTCGTGACAGTTTGCAAAATTGTAAAATTAAATAAATAAAACTGGATACTCTGCTCCAGTCTCCTCACTATAGCAGAGCTGGATTTCAGCTCTATGCTGGGTCTGTCAAAGTAAAGGAGCTAAAGCAGACCTTTTCCACCATGATGCCTATTTTGGACAGTGACAGGAAACAGATCTTGTGCACAGCTTGGGTGTATCTATATTAGTGATTTATGGTGCCTGAGGTTCTTCTTAGGTGTCAGTTTGCCTTGCCTCTATATGCAGTATCTGGTGGTACCGAAGCAGTAATGCAGACATGCTCATTGTGGCAAGTTTATTTTGAGTTCTTGCTTCGGTAGAGCAAGTTACTGCAGAATATGACATTTTTCTTTATTTTTTATTCAGTAAAATGTCACTTGTGTATATATATATATATATATATATTTTAACAAGGATAAAATGTTAATTAATTCACCCCTGTAGTAAACCTGTAAAAGACCATACTCATATTTTGATTTGTGTCACTTTTGAGAATGTCTCAGAATGTCTTATTCCATCCCAGCCAGGTCAGTGTAAAGCTTCACTATCACATAACTGCTCTTTCTTGATCTTCAGAGATCTTAGATCTTCCTAGATGACTTCATAGAGAGTTTATATTTTTAGGAAGGCTAGACCAAGTGGTGGGACTAGGCACCTATATTTCAGGCTCACTATAGTTTTGTTAGGTGCCACTGTGTTCAGCATTGGATCTCAGCCTAACTTATGATTTATCTTTTGTTCTTTGCATCAGATTCAGTGATAAGGAGTCATTGTATCATCATCTGTTACGCAGCTGACTGAAATTAATGCTGACATGAAACCCTTCTTTCCAAAGGTAAGGGAATTATTATTTGACCTTTACTCAGCGCTGTCTGTGCACTCATCTCATCAAGTATTAAGGGTAAGAAGATGTGTCAGTCTGCAAACAGAAACTTATTTTTACCAGCTTCTTTGGAACTTTAAATCTGGAAATCTCATTTCAAAGACACTAATATTTTGTTACTAAATATATTTTGTTCACAGCTACTTACAGGGAGAAAAGTAGTTCTGAATATACAAATATCAACTCTTTGACTTCTTGCCCATGCCAGTCCTATTGTTTTAATTTGCAGTTGACATTATTTGACCAGTAGGTTTCTACATGGCTTCTTATTTTTGCAATAGTTAAGTACTGTGGCTCTTGATCTTGTAAAACAGACTAATTTAAAGCAGTGATTTAGTTTCATTACTGGCAACATCTCAGTGCACGATTCCCAGGACTCTACTATATCACACTATACACTACTTCAGTCTACAGCTTTGGGGCTCTATTTTATTAAAAAGTTAAAATACCAGCAATTTTTCTTTTAACTATAAAGTACCTTGTATGTATGGTCAAAAGTGGTTTCTGTAGAAAATGTATTCTTTGTGTTGAAAAACCACAGCTTAACATTTTCGTGGCATCATTTTTCCAACAGAAGATGGTTAAAAAAAAAAAAAAAAAGAAGAGGTCCAAACAAATATATCTAATAAACTAGAATATAACTCTGTTTACCTCTGTGTAGCACTTAATATATTGTCAAGACAATACAGTGTGCTTAAGACTACTAAAAGTTGCAAAAAAGCAGCAACTTTCAGAAGTTGATACTGTCCCCCAGGACTCAGGACAGTCCTGCATAATAAGAGTGTTTCCCTTCCTGAGAAGTAGGTCAGTTTGGAAAATTAATAAAAGCACAAGAGAATTTAATTGACTTACATTTCCAATAAGAAAACTATAATCTCTATATAGTCAATAAAGAGAGACAGTGATTCTGAAGATAACGTTCTGGTTATTTGTTTCAAAACAGTATCCAAGGAAGTACATTTAGATAAGCATTATGGAAAAAAAATAACGTAATATAAGACTGTTTTCACCTCTGAAAAACAGTTTTATGCAACTGTTGCAAACAGCCTAAATCCACTTCTCTGAATTCAGCTGTGATTAACCCATGCCTTCACTGGAAATACTCCACATTTATAACACTGTGAGGACAGGATTCAGACTCCAGCTATTTATGTCATTGGCAAAGAATTTCCCAAGACTGCTCTAGGCTCTATCATATTATATGCAGTAAAAGTCAATGTAACTATCAGCAGTGGTAATTGGTAAGCTGAGATCACTACAATCAATGGTTTCATAACTGAATTGTTACAGATGTACTGTCTGCAAAGCATGCCTGCTGCAGGGAAATTTCAAAAGGCAGCAATTTCTCTTTTAATGAGAAAATATAATATATATAAGATCACAAAGTGGTCTCCACAAAAAAAAATGTTTGTACTAAAAAACATGCTTTGTATGATACATCGATGGTACTCTCCCCACAGAAGAAGTCCTCCTTCCCTTATTTCAACCCTGCTCATTTTTTGGCCAGAAGGCTTCAAGATCATAAACGTTCTGGGATGAAGAGTATTTCATTATATGTAACTATACTCTAAGTGTATCACAAGAGATTTCTGTAGTTCTTGGGTACTACTAAAACACAAAAATATTTATAATCAATGATGATGACAATTTGGCTTATGCAAATGTCTACATACATAAGCCAGCTATTTGACAGAAAAGACGTAGTAAAAGGGCTGCATACTGCAAAAAAAAGAAGGTGCTTTGACTAATAATACTGACCTCTTAATACTAAAGAGTGGAACAAATGTAAGATTTTGATCAAAAGATCTTGCATAGTCTTTGTACAAAGTGACAAGTGCACAAGGTCCTGCATCATCACTTTCAAGTACCTCTGACATGAGATTACTATTCCCTAGCCTGTAGATTTCTTTAATTCTTCTTTTATAGCAACAGACCTGTTTCGACAGCTTCCTGATGTGGTTTTTGGAAAACATGACTCATAGCATTTGAAAATGCCTTAGGTTACTAACTCTGAAGACATTTAGGATTACACTTGCTTTGAAGCACAAGTCTGCATAATTGCCTCTTAAGATACTCCAGTCTAAAACTCAAGTTCTCAAAATTGCCATTGTCACATACCACCTAAGCCAGAAATATGTATGTTTTTATCAGTAAAATTCTTCAGATGTCTGAAAATCAGTTTTTTGGGTGTAACCAGAATTGTCTTAATGTTACCTTCCTGATACAATAAACTCCAGACCCTACCCACAAGGTAAAACCTTTGCCTGCAGCACCCAACCCAACGGGTAATTCTAGAGAATCCCACTTCACCAATTCCCACCAACAGAGAGGACACTTCCCTTATCTAAAAAGAGTACAAAAATGTACCTTTTTCCTGCTTAGGGGGATTTAAACATCACAGGGCAAGACCCTAGACCTTTCAAACCATAAACTGGTTTATTACTATTTGAATAAAAGAGAGTAACAATATAATCATAACTCAGCATCTTTTTATTGTCACGCTGTGACAAAAAGCATACAAGGCATCTCAGCTGCAGAATTTCTCTGGAAAGATATTAAACAGCAAAGAGAAACAAGTTTTACACAGATTTTTCCAGAACATGCGACACTTCACATAAGTCAACTCACATTAAAAAGAATGTAATTCAGAAGCAAAAAGACAATAAAAAGATGCTGAGTAAAAGCAACGTGTGAATTGAAGAATCATTGTGCAAGTTTCAGGAACCCCCTATGCTCTGCAGGTAGAAGCCTGGTGGGTGTGGAGTCATGAAATCAAAATGTGGGGTTCAGTGTCCCATCTGCAGCACCCTGTGTGAGCACTCTGCACTCCTCGCTGCTGGTTCCAAGGGTGAGTGACATGTTGCATCCTGGCTCTCTTGTGTGGGGTTGAGGCGCCTAAAGTTAGAGTTACGGATACTAAAACAAGTGAGTCTTGCTATAGAGAGTGGCTCCTGAGTCCTGGAGAGGTACATAACTTAAAAGGGGCTTCTTGTTTCAGCATGCTGATCTTCACATGCTTTATGGAAGTTTAAGTGCCTCCTCTGAATTTCTTGGAGCTTGCCACACCTCCCTATGGCATTTATCTGTCATTATCTATCACAATAGAAATTAGCAATAATTAATGGCAGAAATAACAAGCCAAAATAATACCATTCTGTGTATGTGGACTCCATCTTCCTTGAATGAGCCAATCATGTACTCTATTTCTCACTTACCCCATATTGATATAAAGAGATATAAATGTGATAAGACCCTTGATTACTGTGCACGGCGTACTGTAAACAAATAGACATAACTGTAAAAAAATGTCATGAGTCACGCTGTGACAAAAAGC
>NW_010295187.1:0-19104 GCF_000700745.2 Antrostomus carolinensis
GGGGGAAGAGTTGTTGAAGAAATGAGATTTAGGTATATAACTGAGTGTTGACCTCCAAATTAACACCTCCTCATTATTTCTTATCTTCACGACAATTATTAGGTTGCTTTGGTTTTCTGCTTTGCTTTGTTTTCAGAGAAATGTTCCCACTCTTTTTTTTTGTACGTGCTGGTTCTGACCCCCTCAATAATCTCAGGTTCCCTGGTCCACTGCAGTTCTCTCAAACCACAATTAAGACAAGTCGTTTAATATCACTAACCCTTTTCAAATTCACTTGGCACAATACAGGTCTTGCTGGATTTATGCTTAGTAGATTACATTGTCTAATTTTTTTTAAATCTCAAAAGATCATTTCAATATTTTCCTGCAAGTGATAACTATTACATTGATTCCTTCATAATCTGTATTTATTGCCTTGCATATGACACTTTATGGTGTGCTTTCCAAATGTAATTAGCAAAGCATTAAAAAAAAAAAAAGTTAAAACACACAGAAACATAGGAAGTGTCACACCAGATCAGACAGATCAGTCTGCCAAAATCAGAACTGGAATATTCTAATGGTGGTAAACAATCATAAACACAAAAATTTACACTTTTGCAAACAAAATGAAAATTTTTATACACCTTTTAGTGTAATAGATAAGCTTTTTTCCCTACAAAAAAAACTACACACATTTAAGCAGGTGATCAACATTCCCAAAGCACTTAGTTTCAGTTAGAAACTGTGTTTTGTTCATACATTAAACCAGGTTTTCTCTTTTCCTGTGACCAAGAAAGCTATTCCAGAGCAAACTGGAATGAGAAATACCACGCTCAGTCCAGTATTAGGAGATGATGGATTAATGATAAAAGTACAGTTTTAATGTCTACTTTGGAGGGAAAAAGATTTGTGCCTCACCTAATAAATGCAGCAGATTCATTACAGTAAAAGTAAATGCATCCAGTTCTCTATAAGAATAAATTATTCTACTATGCATTTTAGTTGTATATTGAACTAAAATCTGATTGCCCCATTACTCAATATACAAAAAAACCCCCATTTTGTTTGGTTTATGTAGAAATCTAGAAATAAGTAAGAAAATACTGCAAATTCTCCCTATATACATATATATATCAGATATTTCAAAAGATGTTATCAACATCTATATCTCTATTTTTTACAAATATTCATATCTATAATGTATCCTTTTTTTCAGAAATATTCTAGGTTGCAAACTCCTGCATATGAACTACAATGGCCAGGAGTGACCTCTGACATGCACCGCCACTTCAATTTTGTTTGGCTGCTGTGTAACCAAGCCATGTTAACTGTGGAAAAACTGCTGGAATGCATGAAAAAAATGTAAGTGAGTAAATAGGGCACCTGTGAATATCTCAGAAATACAACAATTACAAATATTTCATGTGTTTTATTTCTGCTTTATTTTAAAATTTTATTTCTGCTTTATTAATAAATACAGCAGTATTTAATAACAAAGCATCCAGTTAATTCTTAAGTGCTCCAGAAGAGGAGAGTCTACTTGCACAGAATCACAGACTCATACCTGTATGCTTCCCAAGTTCTGCAAGAGTATCCTGGTACATGCTCAACATCTGGTCACAGTGAGCAATAACACTTTTGCGCATATTGTCCCAGTGAGGAGCAAGTTCTCCCAAGTCTTTAAGTTCCTGATTCCTATATCAAAAGGCAAAAAGAGAAGGCATTAACTCATTAATCCATTAATATTAATCCAAATTAATCCAATTAATCTAAAACCAGTTTGTTAAAAAACATCAAAAGCACTTCCTAATTGAAATAGAATCTGTTTTCATGACACTTCTAAAATATGTTGATCTCAGCTCTGTTTTTTCAGCTATACAATAAAGAATGCCAAATCAGTGAATAATACAATAATTTGTGTTCAAAACTCATCTGGTACAAGTGCAATAGCCTGAAAACTGAAATATTATTTCTTCCCTGGAGGTAAGAAGGCTTCCAGGCTCCACAGAGCTGTGTTGACAGCAAGTAACTTTTTGTGATGAAATATTAAACACCGTTGTACAGAATACAAAGTTTGCCCCTTTTCCAATGCTTGCAGCATAGATGTATTGATACACTCGACTCTTTGAATACTTCCATACACATTATAAACGCAGTTTTAGCAACACTTCTACATAAGTCAGTTTAACCAACACACCAGACACCTCACCACATTTCTTTACTCTTCAAAACAAAACACACAACCAAAAAAAAAAAAAACAAACCCAAACCCACCAGCCCTCTAAAACTTAATCTTCAGCCTTACAGCTGTGTTCATCAGGTCAAAACAGCAGTGTCATGGTAACCAAGCATGTCACTGAAAATCCAAAAGGAAATCCTTTAGCAAATTATCAGTTTTCCTGTACACTCTTGAGAGCTGACCTGAGCAAAATAGAGATCACTTCAATTTCCTACACAAACAAGCATAGTTACCATACACTGAGCTTTCTGTTTGTTTTCCCTGCTTGCAAAGTAAGTTCATCCTACATCTATCCCAGAGCCACTTCTTTAAAAGAAACTAAAAATGAAAGATCTCAAGTCTTCAAACACTTGGAGCTTTTCAGGAGAAAATTTGTGCAACGTGACAAACTAGTTTTCTTCATTTTCCTCAAGTTATCAAGCAGACTTTTTCACTGCAATTCTTGGAAATCTCAAAAAAGACTTCTAGAGGACAGTTCCAGTATATAGGAAGATTACTGAAAAAGGGAAAATGGGTAGAGAGGGCATAAAGGGGGAGAAAAAGACCACAGGGTCTGCAGCACAGGAACACAGAGCTACACTTATTACAGTAGTTCTGACCATTAGCCAAAAAGTCTTAACATTATTTCTTAAATGGAAAAGCCCCACACTGATGCTTTCCCCATCATTATTAGCTTTGCATTAGAGCAAACAGTATTGGAATAAGCTATATAGGCATAGTTCTGCTCCTGGTTAATACGACAACCAAAATCAGATTGCACTGGAAGCAGAATTAAGTCATTTTGTTTATATAGGTGCTTGAAAGTATCAAAATGGAAACAAAGATTACAATACATAAACTCATAAGGAGTTTACTAATGATATATGATTACTTTTTTCCATTTCATTTAACCTGAAGAACAGAATTAGATGAAACACTTCAACTTTCCTCCACTGACACAAACTGGCAATGCTATAGCATAAGAATCATCAGCAGTAAGAGGACAAACCCACCATTTTCAACTACATTTTCCACCATTATTTTCCTTGCAAGTTTTTAGCAGCTTAAAATGAGACATCTCACTAAATGAAAATGTCAGGGCTTCCTCCTAAGAAAAGCTCATAAGATTTTTAAGGGTAAACAATTTAATTTATTTGAAGTGAAGATATTTTGGCTCTTAATATTTATGTTGTCTTATTTAATTGTTTTAGGAACAATGTTTGGACCTGGTTGAGCTCCAAATTTTACTGCTCCTCTTATACAGGAATATACTATTCTGCAGAGACTGGAGAAATACTACACAGTGAGAGGTGGGCACATCAATATGCCACGTTCAGAGCCCTCTATCCCATGGAAAACCCACTGTTGGGGCTCTGCTCCCCCACCACTATCTAAGTCCACTCCTGGAGCTGTTGGTCCCATGCTCAAGTCAAATAACAGAAATAGAAACCCCTTATCTCAGACTAAAATATCCAACTAGAAACCAAAACTGGTTTAACTGGCTGACTATGAGTTAACTCCACTGACACCAACAGCAACTGGAAAGGAAAGCTCAGACCCCAACATACTAACTTTAGCAAGTTTGCAAGGAATGTGAAATCCTGCTCTTATCATTCTTGACAAGGCTTGCATTTGTTTCATCTCAGAAACACATACGCATCACTGAAGTCAAAATATAGCCACTAGTATGTCACAGAAAGACATATCTTATCTGAAATGTTTTAATAAAGTAAGTATGCAGTTTTATAGAAATCTAGAGCATATATAGCATGGAAACTTTAAATGCTACCTTTTCTAAATCTATTTTCATTTTAAAATACAGTAAAATCAAAGCGATAACAGGATTATGTGGTATAGACACTATTCCTCCTAAAATAGCCTTATTGCACATTTTATATCTTTTTTCTAATACAAATACATAAGACATAAGATTTAGATATTATTTGCGTCTTGCCATTTCTCACAACTTATCACTGCTGTTGTTGACTCAGTACAACACCGAGTTATGGCTGAAAAGATAATTATCTTTCCTACATCCAAGCTCCATCAACAATATTCCATAGTACCAAGTTTTATTATCATTATTGTGAAAGGCCTCTGCCCAAAGTAAACAAAGAGATTTAAGAAAAATAATATTTTCAAATTTGGAAATTTATAGTTCATACTAATACCCATGACAACAATCTTAAAAAAATCTTTAATTTGTTTTAGTAATCCTATAGCAGAACTTATTTCATTGAGTAACTTCAAAGCACACTTCAACTAGTAATCATGTCAAACAATTGTGCTATAAAAGGAAATCAATATTTATAATACATATTGGTTCTACAGAGGGCAAATCAGTTACTGATTCACCTTTTCAACGCAGCCATGGAATTTTGAATAGCTTATCAAAAGAGCAGTAATCTCAGAGCAAATTCAATACTGTTAAAATAGAGATATATATCATCATCTTCCTTCACTCCAAATCCCCTCTCAAAGTCTTTTCCAGGTAATCACACTCATCACTACGACAAATCCTGTGCTCAGCATCAACTTCAACCCTTCTTACAGAATCAAACCCAAGCTCTGTCTACATCTTGCTGTTCAGCTCCTCAAATTGTCTCCTGGATAGTCTTTTCTGCCAATGCACAATAGAAACTCCCACCCAGCAGCACGTCTCAGTTAATGTTCATTGTCTCCTGCTTTACTTCATTATCTTCCTTGGTGGCCTTGACATAATCTTGCCCCATTTGTATCTAACCAGAATGTGGATGTAAACCATCTGTCCCATTCCTCCTTCTCCACTTCAAACATTATCTAATTAGCTTATTTTTAAGCCTTTCTCATGTACTTTCTTTTTTTCACATCCATTCTTTCCTTCAGTAGACTAATTATGTCAGCTTTCACTGAGCATTTCCCATTATGGTTGGAAGCAGTTTAAAATATCTACCTGTTACCCTTTCTTCAAAACTCTTTCTGGTCATTGTGGCAGAAAAATTCAAAATTGGATCCTGATCTGTTGAAAGCACTATATACTGTGCTGAGCATTAGTATAAAGATTAATTATTACCGGTGCTATAACACAATGCAATTTTAAAGAGATGAAAAATTCTAAGAATAAGATAGGAGACTACTCAGGATCTCACAGCACGATTAGAAATGTCATGAATCTTCATTTCAGGCTCCTACTTAAAAAGCAACAACTTCTCTTACTTGGAATGACTTACTGATTTACACAGCTGTAATTTGTGGGCACTTTGCTCTTTAGAGAACTTGAGCTTTTCCCAGCCTTCCCCTACTGAGGGACAGCACAGTCATTGCACAAACTGTTAACACTGATGTGCAAGATGGTCTTGGAGGATCTGTGCCTGGACTGAAGTATCTGTGCTTTCCTTTGTAAACTACTACATCAGGGCAACCAGTGATCTGTAAACACTACATGACTGGATACATTTGTGGGATCACTAGCAATTAAATACTGTTGCCATTAGACTCCAAGTAAAATTACATGAAATTTTTTTTTGTTCCAAGAAAATGTTCAGTGAAGCCCATTATCAGATGATGGTTGAGCACCCGAGGCTCAGATTAATATGCTGCCTTTTGATTTATCAACTCTTTATTTATTTATTTTTAAGAAAACCTTAGGTGCATGATTATAGTAAACTACCAAAAGTACCTGGAAGAGGCACAAAGAACTTCCTGTATGATTAATATTGATTAATTTCTACTTAATCAGTCTCTGCTTTGTGCCATGCACTCTAATGACCACAGTAACAGAAAAAGTCTCTTCTCATTGCTTTGGATATGAGGATATTGGAACAGCTTAAAAGTCTAAAGGAAACATATTCAATGATGAAAATGCAAAATACTGAATTCTATAAGGAGTACTTTGAACAAATGGTATGCATAATGTTAAAAAATTACTTGAAGAAACTCCTAATGCTGAAATCATGGCAAAACTACCACTAACTTCAACAGTCCAGACACCATTGTGGAAAGCACAGTGAAAACCTGGGATCAATGACAATAAAATCAAAATTAAGGCAAAAAATAGCAGCAAGATATTAAGATGAGCAAGATTAGTCAGAAGGGGGCATTCCCTCAAAGAACTTTTTTGGATCTGATTATTCTGTCTCAGAAGAGGGAAGGGCAGGAATAGCCATTTGCATCATTAAGGACACGGCACGAATCTTCACAAATTGAAAGACAAAGTTAAAAAGATTGCTGTAATTATATGAAGAGGTAATTAAGAAGACATATGATAAAAGCAAATAAACCACAAATGCTGTATGAAGACAAAGCAGTGATTTTTGATCCATTCAGATTCAAAAATCCAGTGATGCAATTCCCAGTGAAGCAAGTATGACAAATTCAAAACCGAATAAAGGAAGTGATTTTTGCTGCCACCAAGTAAAATAAGCTTCTGAAAACCACTTTCACAAAACATCAGAAGCAAAGTGCTTAGCAGGATTCAAAACAAGATGAGACATTTCTTCAGATTATATTTGCAAAAAGCAACAAAGTTCTGAATATTTATCAAACAGGAGCTTTGGAATAAATATACACCATAAGCTTTGGGGCATGACTCAATCACTCAGAAGTAAAGAAAGCTTAGAAGCTTTCTTCTAAGGAAAGGAGCACAGGAATTATTTTTCCTAACAAATTTTACTTAAAGTGTACATGTTTATGGATAGCCATTTCTTTTTTTTTTTTTTTTTTTTTTTTGTAGAATAGAAGCAGATAAAATTACTCTCATTTTTCTTTACCACAAGTTATAGTCCTGTGATATACAAGCAATAATCCATCAAATCAATATAATATTCTCTCCAGAAAGAAAAGAATCATAGCCTGTTTACTACACTGTTTCTAAAACAGACAAATAATTACTAAGGAGGATTTAATTCCTTCTGGAGAAGCTACCACAAAAATGAATAAAAGGATCTTTTTCTTTCTTTCCTCATAGTTTTAATTTAGAATCTCTTGAAAACAGTTGTGGTTTTTTTTTCTTCTTACAAAATTTCCCATAACTATTTCAGGTTCTAGTAAGCCTGACCTGACAGGTAACTACAGAATAAAATATAGATTGTGCCTACCTTTTGCATGCCTCAAACATTTGTTTACAAAACCCAAACCAACAAACCACCCAAACACATTAAAAAAATTTTAAAACTTGTTTCTTCTGTGTATATGTGGAGAACAGACTGGGATTTGCAAAAGCTTGAAAATATTTTACACTGTTCCTGAGAGCTGGAGTTTTTAAGTTCCTTTTGCATTTTTATCCAACACAATCCCCTTTTTATTACCCAAAAGTGTAGACAATATATAAGCTAAATTAAGCCTATTTCTTCCTTCCTGCCTTAAAACTCTTCCCCTTCCTTGGATATTTTACTACATGGGTTTATTTTTGAAAGACTCAGGATCTTCAAACAGTATGAATTCCATTATTTGCATTTTATAGTAATGGATAATATCACACAATTGTGAAGAGTCTCAAATTCAGTAAAACTCTGAATGGCATCTGTAGAATTTACACTTTAATCCTAAACCATATTTTAGTAACTAGCAATGGTGCACAGAATTGTTTTAGGTGAGTTTTTTTGTTTGGTTGTTTTTTAAATTTTAGTGTTTCATCAAGAAACACTGAAATTGGCTTAAGATGATGTTGCTTCAGCTCTATGATATAAACAAAACCAGTTTATTCTCATAGTTTATATTTTTAGCTTCATTTCTTTCATCTTAGAATCATATATGTGGCAAGATTAAGCACGTTACTAATTGCATGATTACTGAAGTGTTTAAACAGTTTTGCAGGTTTCTGTTTCCTTTTTTTCCCTCATTTATTAATCAGAGTCTCTCATTCAAAATAAACAGTGAGGATTTTTATGACACAAGCAAGATAATAAAACTGTACAAAGCTTTTTTAATCACTTTAACACCTTAGTGCCTCTAATTTATATTCTCTGCACCCCCACTGACAAGAACTGACAAAATCATACCCAACTTAGTGCTATTAGAACTACAGATAAGTACTGGTAAGTGCAAAATCTCTAGTTAACAATGTGAAAATTCAAATGCTTTTTGTGATGAAAAGAATTTGAGTGTCTTAAAATAATTATAATCTTGAGAAAAAGATTAGTTTTCACTTTGGTTTTGTATTGTCATTCACTGTAATATGGGAAGCCTTAGTAAGACCTACAAATTATATCATTTGCTCAATATGGACTTCTTTAAGACTGGGGCATGCCATATAATATCTGGAAATTTTAGCAGCCAGTCTCTGAGAAGCATTGTTGACTGGTACCAGAATGATTTTCTAGAGTCTTAAAAAACCTGGGGAGATTCTGCAGAAAACAACAACAAAAACCCCTCTCTTGACAGGACAGTCAGTATGTTAACTTAACATTTTATAGCTTTCAGCACTGCTGAATAATAGGGAGTGTTACATAGAGTGTATTATCACAAAACAAATCAGGTAATGTTACTCCATTCCAATACACTACAACTTTAAACACCCCATAACAAAGTAAAACCCAGCAAATTCCACTTCATTAAGTCTGATATGAAAACTCCTCTTAAGACTTTCAGAGGCCACCTTTTTCAAAATTAGTTACAAACAGTGAAATCAAGAGAACAGACAATTATGTAGTGTTCATAAATTACAATATATTTTATCCTTTAGTTTACAAATTAATGGTTTTTAAAGTGATCATGTTGAGGACCGCAATTGTCTAAACACTACTCACAAAAATTCAAGTTACACTTACATTCATATACTTGTATTCCTCTATGTAGTAACTGATGGAGAATAAGATAAAGGTTTTGCATTTTTTTTGACACACAATGGGGTAAATACTACACACGGTGATTTTTTAAGTGTTGAAAAAATTAATTACCTTAAAGTAAGGTTTTAAAAGTCCCTAAGCAGACAGCATATTAATGGTGCCAATCTAAACGTTGTTGGTTCAAACAGCTTCAAAAGTCATGGTAATTTTATTCAGAATAATTTTTTTAATGCTATTACCTCTTACCAAATACAATGTTTTTGCAGTACAATTGCTCAGAAATACGTCATGTAAAAAAAATCACATGCAAAGGTCTGGTAAAATCAACGCTTACTCCCAACACACGGCATTTCTGCCTGGGTCTCCGTTTCTCTACAGAAGTTGTGTATTAAAAGGTTAGTAGGAAAACATACATCTTTCAGGCAGTCTGAATTTTGTCCTCATTCTGTAATGTTATAAGAAAGAAACCAGAAAACAGACAAACAGCATAGATTTGCACAAGAAAAGGCTACTGGAGTTGGGACAGGACAGTCATTCCTGAAGCAGGAGGAAAGCTTGAGTGTGCTTTGTACTCAGGAGAGAGGGTTGCAGGAAAGTTCAGCAATTTATCCTTGAAATTTGTTTATGGGTTGTGACCACAAATGCCATGGGTCAAATTCAGCCATAAGAAGGTGCAATTTCCTTTCAGCCAAACGTGAGTTTTTTCCCAAGGGACTCAAGAGAGCATTGGTGGCAAATCTGAGATATGTAGTGCAGCTTCTACAACCTCCAAATTTTCTTGCTGTGCTGATTCAGTGCAACACAAGTTACCTCTACAGCTGCAAGCTTAGATTATATGGCTTGACCAACTTTCTGAGCAATTATTGTAAACTACTAAGTCTTTTTATAATCATTAGGTTTGAAGAACTACTTGGCTAATCTTGCATGATAGATGCAAAATATCTGGACAACGTCTGTTTACAGATATATTAAAAACGTGAAAGGACTCAATGGGAAACTTCAAGGAGGAAACTATTTCTTAATAAAAACCAGCAAAGCAGACTGTATGACCCTGAGAACAATAAAAATGGCCAGATAGCTCCTATTAAAACTTCTTCCAAGGCGGTTTGAAGGATAAAATCTTTAATGCATGCATACCTCTAAACACATTATTTCAAGGGGAAAAACAAAGTTAAAGATCCTTAGAGGTTACATATTTCAGAGTATCCAGTCAGTAAATGAAAAAGTTGGATTAACAGTTTTATCAAGAGATAAATTTATTCGGTAAATAATCTTCACAGAATCACAGAATATTAGGGATTGGGAGGGACCTTGAAAGATCATCTAGTCCAATCCCCCTGTTAGAGCAGGATCACTTACAGTAGGTCACAGTGGAAGGCATCCAGATGGGTTTTGAATGTCTCCAGAAAAGGAGACTCCACAACCTCCCTGGGCAGCCTGTTCCAGGCTCTGTCACCCTCACAGTGAAAAAGTTTTTCCTTAGGTTTACATGGAACCTCCTATGCTCCAGCTTGCACCCACTGCCCCTTGTCCTACCATTAAACATCACCAAGAAGAGCCTGGCTCCATCCTCCTGACATTCACCCTTAACATATTTGTAAACATTAATGAGGTCACCCCTCAGTCTCCTCTTCTCCAAGCTAAAGAGACCCAGCTCCCTCAGCCTTTCCTCATGAAGGAGATGTTCTTCTCCCTTCATCATAATGGCTCTGTGCTGGACTCCCTCAAGCAGTTCCCTGTCCTTCTTGAACTGTGGGGCCCAGAACTGGACACAATATTCCAGATGTGGCCTCACCAGGGCAGAGTAGAGGGGGAGGAGAACTTCTCTTGACCTACTAACCACACCCCTTCTAATGCACCCCAGGATGCCACTGGCCTTCCTGGCCACAAGGGCACAGTGCTGGCTCATGGTCATCCTGCTGTCCACCAGGACCCCCAGGTCCATTACCCCTACGCTGCCCTCCAACAGGTCTGTCCCCAGCCTGTACTGGTACCTGGGGTTGTTCTTTCCCAGATGCAACACCCTACACTTGCCCTTGTTGTATTTCATTACATTTCTCCCTGCCCAACTTTCCAGCCTGTCCAGGTCTCTCTGGATGGCAGCACAGCCTTCTGGCATGTCAGCCACTCCTCCCAGCTTTGTGTCATCAGCAAACTTGCTGACAGTGCACTCTGTTCCCTCATCCAGGTTGTTGATGAATATATTGAATAGTACTGGTCCCAGTACCGACCCCTGAGGGACCCCTCTAGGCACAGGTCTCCAACTAGACTCTGCTCCATTGACCACCACTCTCTGGCTTCTTCCTTTCAACCAGTTCACAATCTACCTCTCTACCCGATCATACAAACCACACTTCCTCTGTTTAGCAGCGAGGACGCTGTGGGAGACGGTGTTAAATGCTTTTCTGAACTCAAGATAAACCACACCGACTGCTCTACCATCATCTGTCCACCTGGTTATGTCCTCATAAAAGGCCATCAGGTTGGTTAAACATGACTTCCCCTTGGTAAAACCATGTTGACTGCTCCTAATGACCCTCTCGTCCCTGGTATGCCTAAAGATAGCACTGAGGACAAGTTGTTCCGTCACCTTTCCAGGGACGGAGGTGAGGCTGTCTGGTCTGTAGTTACCCAGGTCCTCCTTCTTGCCCTTTTTGAAGGCTGGAGTGACATTTGCTTTCCTCCAGTCCCCAGGCACCCCTCCCATTCCCCATGACTTACCAAAGATGACGGAGAGTGGCCAAGAAATTACTTCAGCCAGCTCCTTCAACACCTGCAGGTGCATCAGGACCCATGGATTTATGGATGTCCAGATTGCTTATTGATCCCTAACCCAGTCCTCATCAACCAAGGCAAACTCCTGCTTTATCCTGACTTCCTCTGGGGCCCGGGGCTTCTGAGCACAGTCTCCAGCAGTGTAGACAGAGACAAAGAGGGCATTCAGTAACTCTGCCTTCTCTGTATCCTCTGTCACCAGGGCACCCACCCCATTCCGCAGCGGGCCTACATTGCCTCTAGTGTTGGCTTTGTCTGCCATGTATTTGAAGAAGCCCTTTTTGTTGTCCTTGACCTCTCTTGCAAGGTTTAATTCCAAGGAGGTTTTCCTAGCTAGCTTTTTCCAAATAGCTTTTCTAGTTGCCTCCCTACATTCTCTGATAACAGTCTTATATTCCTCCCAAGTGGCCAGCCCCTCCTTCCATGATCTGTAGACCCTCTTCTTTCATTTGAGTTTGCCCAGCAGTTCCCTGTTTAACCATGCAGGTCTCCTAGCTCCCTTTCTTGATTTCCTACTTGTTGGGATGCTCTCTTAAGAGCTACAAGAAAAGGGAATTTAAATTACAATTTAAAATACAGTACTGAATGAGATTAACACTTCACTTGGATATTTTTTATAGGTAATTGCTTCAGACCTGACTGTATTGAAGCCACAATGGGAATAAAATGGAACAGGCTGAGGATAATAAGAAGTGGCCTCTGGGACAAAAAAATTTTTTTCTTTTATACTAATGGGAAAAAAGATGCAGAGAAGAATACTTCAGAAGAGAATGGCATCAAAGATGGTACGGTGCAAGTTTTGTACAAGCTCAAGAACTAACATAACAGTATCCTCCTAACATTGTTTTACTACTTCACAAACATAAAGAGTCCACAAGAGCACACTTCTTTGCATCTATTTCAAAAAGTGAAACCCATACAAATCTGAAGCTCCAACCTACATGCTTATATAAAGACAGGTGCCCCTATTCCAATCTTCTACTAGTATTCTATCACAAGTTGTTGCTCCTCTTGGTTGGTCTTGCCTCCTCCCTCAGATTAATATCATGAGTTTGTCTCTCTTTCTTTCACACCCACACTTTCTAATAGGCTTGAACAGCTACCACATTGGCAGTCAGGAAAAAAAGAACCACTCGCCTCAATCTTTGAGCAACTTTTACTTATGTTTCTTCCTCAAAGTTGTTCTTTATTTTGGTGGGTATTGAATTATTATTAAAAAAAAACAAACCATGGTGATTCTTTACTATGACTTTATCCAAGGAGGTGAATGCTATAACATGAAATAACAGCAAGTGCTATTACTTGCATTATGCCTTTGGAGATAACAACACAGTAGTAGTAAAAGTGGTTAAAGTAATTCCCTAACATTTAAAAGGCATTTACCCACGGGGCAAATGAAAATCGGGGAAGTGGATGAACTGTGCAAGTCAGTGTAAACTGTTTTTATTGCTTACTAAAAAAACCTTACACATTAGTATTCTCTAACAAGATCAGGTCATAAATGCAGTTATCACTGTTGTTATCATTATCATTTTATTTTAATTAATAAATAGTTTTTATCTCAACCTGTGAGTTTCCTTGCCCTTTTCTTTCCAATTCTCTCCCCTACTCCCTGGGCAAGGGAGGGTGAGGGTGAGAGAGCAGGCTGTGTTTGGCTGCAAGCCAAAAGTGGTGAATCCACTCAAACCACCACATGTTTCTTTATAAAATGTTAACTCTTGAGAATATTTATATTGTTAAACAAATGTTGATGCTTACATTCAAAGTCATGACCACACACTTGCACAGTTCATTGCTCAGAACTTACGAAGTCACCGGAGTCCTAAAAATTCTGAGCAACCAATTCTGTTGTTCAGTTACAGCTGTAAATTCTTAGCAGCCAAAAAGATCACTGTATTTTGCCTTTTTCATACCACAAATTAATATTTTTAGCTCATCACTTACATTATTCCAACCTGGAAAAATAAAACGTAGTATTTACTATTGCTATGTCTTCTTACCTTCTCATATCCTCCTTTATGTGCAGATTGATGAGTTCTTTAGGAATATGGAAAGAGAGTGTAGTCTCGGCCATCTGTTCCCGAATCTGCATCCACTTGTTGTCAGAAGTAGGGAATCTATATAACTTACAGATGGGGTTTTTTAACACTGCAGAAAGGAAAAATTATATCATTGCTTTATTGTGGTTATTTGACTCTCTGAAAATTTATTACAACAATTTCATCCAAAAATAATATGTTATTTCTCCCCTTGCTTCCAGAATTAATTTTAGAACCATTAAAATTCTATTAAAAACACTAAATTTTTATGTAATTTATTATAGCAGCATGTGAAAGATCAAGTATTACTAGTACAGCAGATAAATCACATTTTACCCTCACAGTAGGTATCCTGTGAATTTAGCATTTTAGTGTAGTAAGAATGTAAATTATATTCTGTATTCTTACACTTAAGATACAGTTAGGGAAAACAGAATGCACAAATAAACAATGAACTCGCATACAGTCAATGCCATCGCTTACCACCTGCTAGAATGACTCATGTTGCTAATAAATTGCATGGGACAAGTGAAGCATGCCTCAGAGTTTACGATATCTGGTGCATCTTCTCCACGATACGTGCACACAAGTCATTAACACAAATAGATGGTGTGCATCTACATTAAGGGAAACTTGACCATTCATATGGTCAAGAGGATGCCATTTTAGAGTCAACATGATCACTGACTGCCAAGTGGTCAAGTGACTGCCACTACATAGAAATAAATATAACAACCCTATAAATATGTTACACACCCTGTTCTTAGATCCCTATTATGACTTGACATGAGAGAAACCACGTTCCTTGATGTCTTGGAAGCTTATGCTTAAAACCCACCATATTTGTTATCTTAAAGCTCTGGCATGTTGGCTATGTTTCCATTCAGATCTTACACTGAAGCTCTATAATAAAGGTGGGGAAATTCTTTTCTCTCCTTTCCTTCTTCCCCCCACCCCTGCTCTTAACTAATTTTCCAGAAAGAGCAAATGGGGAAAAAGCTGAGAAAGAAAAGTTTTGTTTGACTACATTGATAAGCTTCCTTGGAGACCAACGATTGTCATTTAACACACACGTCCACTGCTTCCTAACTTAGGATGACTTTGGACAGCCACCCAAATCCTCCAACAGTACCTTTCTACCAGCCTTCTGGAAAAAGCTGCCCGAGAGCAGGCTCCCACTGATCTGCCACTGAATGGTCTATAACTCAAAGGAATGTGTTCCCCACACGTGCTATGAGGAAACTGCTGCTGCCAAAATGACATCTACTAATAGAGATTTCAGCTTCACAACTCGCTGCCGCCATTATTGCCTATGGTGGTTGATTTATAGAGAATGAAAAACACAGACCAAGTTACTGAAGATATACAAACTGTCTTGTCTACCTAATCAAACTGCTTTTTTAACAGAAGACCTTTAGGAAAGACCTAAAACAAGACCACAGAATCAAAGATATCTGTAATAAAACAGTTGTTGGCAACTCATGAAGAAAGGAATGTTGTAAATAATCATGTTTATGTAATTGCAGATGTATTGTTTTATATTTTCATCACTCTATTGACATCTCTCTAATCATTAGTCTTTGATGAGAAACTGGAAGCCTTTTTGAGTAATTTTGCCTTTATTTGTTAGTGATTTTACTTCCAAAAACTAAATTCTGACTTGCTGTTTTGAAATAAGCCTAACAGTTGCTTGATAGCTATGGCATATAAATAAAAGCAATTTTTGTTTACTACTAAGACCCAAAATACCTAAATGTTCAACCATCTCTACACACATTTTACAGCTTACGAATCCTTACCACACAGACTTAACTACTGTCCACTACAAAAAAAGCATCTTCAACTCCTGTGCCTCTGATCAACTTGCACCCAGTGTCTGGCCTTTATTATATTACTTGATTAAAATATGCTGTAATACTTTCCCATTTTCCTCCTCTTTTGCTGAGATTCTTCTAATTAACAAAATCAGTTTTGTCAATAACATTGACAGCCTGTGTCAATCCACAAAGTAGATATATGGCACTCATCATCTTCCATGAACAAGAAAGGGAAGGACAATCTTCAGATGTAAGGGTAAGCTCAAGAAACTTGGCTAATTCAGGTCTGCCCTTAAACAGAAACCTGCCAAAACAGATTATAAATTTAGGTGTTGTTTTGGGGTTTTTGTTTATTTGTTTTTCTTACTGTAGTGCCACCTGTTTACTAGGAAGCAGGCCAATACTTCTTACCAGAACATTTCAAATTATGATGGCCCAGACACAAAAGGCTCTTTTCTCTATTTTACCTTTTTATATCTACTTCCTAAGAAGTTACCAAAGGATGTTTTTTTCCAAGAACAGCCCTTAAATTTGCACTCAGAATCTATTATATTCAAAAATTCACGTTTGTCTGTGAGAACCTAATGCACGTATGTAGCTCCACAACCTCTTTATGCCCATCTCCCCACTATCACCACCACCACCACTGGAAGAAAAACAAAACACCCAACACAACTGCAGAATGATAGCAAGAGGGACTAGAAATCACTTTGAAAATATGGATCCAAAGTTGAGATTTTTATAACTGTTAGAATTATTAAACTACTCTTCAAGCACTACCTCCGAGTCTGAATTTTCAGATGGGGATAATCTCAAGTGTGTTACAAGTTTTAAAAAAATGGTGTGATAGTTTCACTGGGCTGGCCCTTGGCTAGCAGCCAACATAGCCGTTCACCCACTTCCCCCCACCCCAGGGGATAGGGGAGAGGACTGGGGGGGCAAGGATGAGGGGGCTTGTAGGTTGAGATAAGAACAGTTTAATAATAGAAATAAAAGAATACTTAAATAATACTAATACTAAATTAGTAGTGGTGATGATAATAACAGTAACAAGACATGCAAATGAGTGACACACACTGCAACAGCTCCGGCCAAGTCCGGCCTGTTCCCAGATAACGATCCCGGAGGAGCGACAATCCCGAACCGAAACCGCAATCCCGGGAGAGCCAGAGCCCGAGCGAAAGCCAGAGAGAGCAAGAGAGGAAGAGCCCCTCACTAATATACTGGACATGATGTGATATGATATGAAATGTCCCATTGGCATATCTAAATGTCCATTTAGCTTATTAATTTAAATATTCATCCCCCCCTTAGATCTTGCACTTGTGGACTAACAGAACACAAAGTCCTTCACTTCCAGTGACAAAAATGTAAACATTGGTACGTTATCAGTGTCTCTCACAGAGAGTCCCAGGCTGGAAGCAAAATGCCCCATTATTCTAGCTACTAAAAAGAAACCCAGCTCTGTTCCAGCTAAAAACCAGGAGAAATGGCCAAAACATTTCTCCATAGGTTTATGAAAAAAATTTAATTTATCAACTCAGAAAAAAGCCTGGGAATTTTATTTTCACATGGAATCCAAATAATTCCCATCTGAAGTATTGCTAAAGCTTGAGACTGTCAGTAAGAGCTGCACAATGTTTTTCTTATAAACAGAACTACAGAAGTCATGAGATTCCATAAATATCTCAGATGTATTTTCCTTTCCAATTACAACAATAATTGCTTTCTAATTACAACAAGTTGTCTAAAAAAGAAATCCAGAAGGTGTGTAAAACCACCCAAACAGTAAGAACGGCAAGACTACATTGGGCTTTTATAAAAAGTAGTTATTAAAATAAGTGAAAGTTTCATAAAGGTAATCCTTCCTGTATTTAGAAAGTGATCATGAACGGCACTGAAAAAAAAATAATAATCCAGACGAACTGCAGTGGTTAAAAAGAGAAAAAATTATTTTAAAAGCCTTTCTCTATAGCATGAAGCCTAAAAGCCAATGCCATATATTTAATCAATCCATATTTTTGGACATTCTCATTTTTAAATTTAAAGATCTCTGTGCTTTTCATTCCATGCAATATCCTTCACACTTCTTCCCCTGCAAGTAAAATAAAAAATTAATAGGAGACTGAATACTCTGTTTTCATTTTTTGTTCCCTATCGAACATAGATCAAAGCATACCACTGCCATACACTAATTTACTAACAGTGTTTATATTTATATCTTCCTTTGTAGCATAGGTGTATTATGCATATCATCTCAGGAAGAATAATTTCAACTTTATTCATTTTTGTTTAATTTCAATTACATTTGTCCTCTTTTTTACTGTAAAGAGCAATATGTGTACATGCAAACAACAGACAAACTCTCCAGTGTTATACATAAATAACTGAATCTTGAGACATATAAATTCAATCTCTGGGGTTATAAATGGAATAGTGATAAGCCTCTGTGAAATATGATACTCATTCCCACTCACTCAGTAAGTGCCTCATAACTCAGTTGAGGGCTGCGAGTTCCTTGTATTAAGATTTAAATTTCAGAAGAATGCCAGTGTGCATCTATGCCTACAGGCTTAAAGATTCACACAGGGATATTTGTCCAGTTTCTTAGTTTCAAAGGCCTGATAAACAACATGAGACAGAAAGAATCAGGAATCTTTACAACAGTACACACAAGTACCAAATACATATGTATATGGAATATATACTGTATTGTAAATAGTTCTGTATGTACACAGCAGGGAAAGTAGTGCAGGCAATGGTGATGTTATCAGGCTACCTGTAATATGTTTCTACCACATTACTGATATTGTTCCTTTCCCTTCAGTCCTTGTTTTTCATTGTCTCTAATTTTGCCACACAGAAATCTGTTTGACTTAAACTGATTTTTTGAAATTTTCTGTTAAGACGGTCCAGCTGCAGAGAATGAGGCCAGAAATCTGCAACATAAAGTTCTGTGCTTTATAAACTTGAATTCTGACAGTAAATCTTTTGGAAAGATGTGCATTTTACCATATCCACAGTAAACCACCCAGATCTGACAATGACATAAGCCTTGGGAAAGAAATCTCAGTGTGTAAAAACTCAAAACTTAAGCTTATCACCTCATATATGCACCAAGGATCACAGAATCACAGAATGGTGGGGGTTGGAAGGGACCTCAGGAGATCACCTAGTCCAAACCCACTGCTAAAGCAAGTCCCAGCTTCTAATGCCAACAAAACTGTGCACATGTAATTCGTACAAAATAGATGAACACCACACAGAACTAGTGTGTGGTACAAAATGCTTCAGGGCAGCACTGGTACCCATACAAGAAAGCCAGTCCCCAGGCAACACAGAGAGCTTTGATCCACATGAAACCCGGTCACGGAGGCATGCTGGGGAAGAAGTCTGACTGGTTGGGCAAAGAAGCTGAGAGTATAAAATTTGATAAGAAAAGAAATTAGGAATTCAATAAAAAGAGCGTGACTGACAAAACCTGGAACTGCTGTCAGGTGTCAGCAGGA
>NW_010295187.1:19121-38820 GCF_000700745.2 Antrostomus carolinensis
TGTGGTGAGAAGAGGAAGTCACAAGTACAGGAAACAGACTGAAGAATAAGTATTTATTAGAACAAACTTCCTGTGACTGAAAACTCTTTCCAATATCCTGCCTGCTGTCATTTCTTGTATATGCATCTGCAGTTCTGCTCTTTCCCCTCAATTATTTTCAAAACCAAA
Organism: Antrostomus carolinensis; assembly: GCF_000700745.2. Lineage (NCBI taxonomy): Eukaryota > Metazoa > Chordata > Aves > Caprimulgiformes > Caprimulgidae > Antrostomus > Antrostomus carolinensis. Next base: position 19,290 of record NW_010295187.1, read on the forward strand.
AAATGACAAAAAACCTCCATTGTATGTTCAACTTTATAAATGCTAGTGATGTTGGGTGGGCTGGGGGTTTTGGTTTTATGTTGTGTGCTTGTATATGAGAGCAATAAATGTAGAAACCTTAAGCACTGTTTAGATATACTCTAGAATCACATGCAAATACTCATGACAAAGTGATCTAAACTTCATTATTCATAAACCTGACAGCTACCTCAAGAGTTCCAACAAAATACATTTCCCCAAACTACAGCATTTCCCCATCCAAAATAAAAAAAAAAAAAAACCCAACAAAAAACCTCCAGTCAAACTCACCCAACAGAGGCAGGAAATTTAAAAAAAAACCCCAAAAAACGCCAAACAACCAGTTGTGAATCAGTAACATTTTCTCTGAAGAGAAATGTCATTTCTTTAAGACCCACTTATCTGGATGACATGCAGAATCAGAATCCAAGAACAGCTGCACTGGGTTACACCAAATTGTTCAACTGGCCCTGTATCTTGCCTCCAAGAGCAGCCATAAATAGATACCTAGAGTTTCAAGATACTCTCCCTGTCTCCAGCTATTTTCAGTTCAGGAATTTCTGGCACCAGATGTAGTTCCTGTGCATTTAGTAATTCTCAATTAATAGCTTTTTCCACAAACATATCTAGTCTCACATTGAGCCAATGAAAAGAAATGGCACTTCTGAAAAAGAAATTATTCCCTGCTTCTGATCTAGTCTCAACAAATCACAGAAAAAAATGACAGCATTCATACATACATGGAAAAATCTATTTTTTGGAGGTCTCTAGTGCCTCCTTTGGACTGCAAAGCTACTCTAATAAGTCTCCTGTCCTATCAGTGAAGTCACACAAAAAAGTTTCAGTAAAGGTTTTAAAAGGTTTCAAAACTTCAGTAACATTTCTCTTCAGCTCTGTGCAGCAAATACACAGAATTCTTGACAGCGCTGTGGTTTCAGATGACCCATATAACTTGTTTGTGACACTGTTACAGCAGAGTAATGGAGATTCATAAACTTGGGCTAATAAAACTTTTATGGTGCAGCACATCAGCATGTAATATTTCTCAGTATAATGAAAGAGAAATAGATCTATTCAACACTCTACACTCAAGCCCAGCGTTGACCTAGAATTGAGAAAGCCTTGCCAAGAGCTTCCTTCATTTTAGGACATATAGCTTCCAGATCAAACCGAAATGGCCACTTCATCAGCTATGAGAGAGATTAATTCTCCAGGGTATTCAGTTGCAAATAATGCATAATTACTTTAACAGAATGTCATGCAATGACACGACAAAAACTTATGAGGTTAATTCCATGCCCACTGAAGTTACCGACAGCCTTGAAAATCATTGAACAGTAAAGAGGTAGGAGTGGGAGATTTTAGCAGTATTTTAGAAAGCATAATTGACATTTCTGAAAATTTTACTCACTTTTCTCAGTAAAGTTATACTGTCAAATTTGCATAAAACATTAAAATATTAATCTTAAACATTTGTGCATCATTTGAAGAGCCTTTTAAGAGCTCTGCCCCAAATCTTTGTGACTTCTTCAGGTTCTGATATAGTGTTGCAAGAGTCATCTTTTATGGATGTTAGAATACTTACCTGCATTTAATGAAGGCAAGTTTTCTTTACCACTCACACCTTCAGTGGCGGTACATTCACGAACCAATGCACACTACGAAAGAAATGCAACCACAAATGTAACACATTCAGGTGTTACAATGAAATTCATGGCAGTTTATAAATGGCAGACCAAAAAAAAAATCACTGATAATATAACTTCCCAACCCTTAATTATAATTTACATTTTTATCTTAATATTTCTGTTCCAATATACTGTAACACAATCAGAATTATAGCAGGAAAAAATGTCAAAACATGATCAGCTATTCCATAATAAAACAGGTATCCTACCAATACAATGGCAGAGGTTAAAATAATTTTGACAAGTTCTGTGCTTTCAGAGAGGTTTCTTTTGACAAGGCAGTTTTCACGTGCATCAGAACACACTCCATGAATTTTTAAACAAGGGGAGAGTAGGAACCACAAAAATTCTTTAAAACGTGCTCATGGTTTGTGATTAATTTGTTATACAAATGAATTGGAAGATTTCTTTGATAAGACCAGCATCTAAAAGTATTAAAAGATTATATAAAAATCAAAGTGTAAAGCTATGTCAAATGTACTAGGATGTGTATTCTAATGCTTCGCCTCCCCCAGTCAGAAAAAAAACTCAACAGATAGCTTCTAAAGGTGACAGGGAGCTCTGTTCCCAAGGTTTCCTCAATTTATAGATGTTCTGTTAAAGAGCTCGAAGCAAAGAGCAAAACATGACGTACTCTCTACAAGTTGCTAGAGTGGATTTAACTATCTCCTTCTTCTTTCATGAGGAATTCCCTGCACATAGTTTATCTAATGAGTTCCCAAATCTAATTCAGAACTGATTTATTTGAAGTAATTCAATAACTACATTCTCACAACTGCATCCTCACTATGAACATATAAACGAAGACTCCGTGATGCAACTAATCCATAAAAACTAAGGACTCCTTTAAAGACCACAGAAAAGACAGCTGCCGCAAGGTTGGTCTTTCTTGTCAAGTATTAGAAGCCCCTAAAAAAAAGATGTTATTAAAGCCTTCTGGCTCCCTCAAGCTCATTAATTACATCTCAAATAATTGTGAGAACTCTCATTCCAAATTCTGAAATGGAAAAAAAAAAGATAATGGAAGAGAAGGCTGAAAAAAACAGTTCATGTTACATATCTTGCGGAAGTTGTATAGTACAAAACCAGAATGCCTACTTCAGAGCATTTCTGCTCTTTCCAAGCCCTTCTGTCCTTCCTCTTTTCCCACACCATGAGCACCTCCACTCAGAATTCCTACATGCACCCTCTAGTCAACACTGCCCTATGCCAGCACTCTGAGGCACCGCTGTTGTGCCATCCTTCCCATTGGTTTTCCCCACCACTGTGTGCTCCCACGAAATGCAGCTGAACCTGAACCCTTTGTAAGGGGATTCACCTCTCCTTTGGTTTGCCTGTCTGGCATTCTTTCCCGGTTCTCAGTATTATGGGTACAGGTTGCATATAAAAATCCACATGAACAGGACTTCAAGGGCAGAAAACAGAGGGACTGTCCAAAGGAAAAAGAAGTCAGATTTATGGTGTCTCTATGGACAGTTTTATGATCAGGAGTGATTAAATATGGGCAACTGAAGTCAAAATCAGCTCTTTTTTTCCAAAGAAGGGGAAGGACTAGGAAACTGTGGATAAAGTACTACCCTGTACATTTTAATGAAAAACTACTTTTACAGTTTAGGGAGATCAAGTGTACCTAGTACTTTATTCCATAATTTTTTTAAGTCCTTAACCCAATTTGGAATTAGTCATTTAGGCATTTGGTACAGCTGATCATTCTAATGAACTTTGTGCAATGAACTGAGTTTCTACCTTTTGATCCTGGGCATCTGTTGTGATGTGGTCCGTTTCCCCATCTTCTAGCTCTCCCATCTTCACAAGATTGACTTCAATGGTACCAACTGTCTTTCCACCATCAGAAGTCCTAGAAAAAAAAACACCCATGACATTGGGTCACCTGCAACATCGCATTCCTTCAGTAAAAACACTGTCAGTAAGCATTTAGTCCCCTCTCCATTCTGTATAGCTGCAGTCACCTGTATTGAACTCGTTATTTACAATCATAAAGGAAATATTAACAGTGAGGCATATTTTATTTTCACCAAATTCTTTATAGCAATGAAAGTTTTCATCATGAAATTGAGGATGAGTAAGTGCTATAAAAGATGGAAGAATCCACGAACATTGCCAAGTTTTCATTCTGGCCATTATTCTGTCTGTGGATTGTCAGAGAAAGGGCTGTAACATATTATACCAATATCTCACTTATGACCTGCAATCTCACTTCACAGTACACTGCTGTTTCCTAGCATAATCTGCAAAGAAAGGACATGCTCAGTATATTAATAAACTTCCTGCTAAACCAAAATAATGAAACTCATCTGAATATCACTTTTCCTTTCGTAGGGCCTCCACAGAGTAATTATTCAGAATCAGTTCAATTTCTTTAACTATATGGGAGAAGATAATATAGTTCCAGGTTAATTCATTTATTATCATCTCCACAAATAGTCTACTTCCAATCAGGCAAAAATAAATAGCAATTCAGATTTATATCTCCAAACAGAGTACTGCTCACTACCTTTTGGAAGAGTTTAAACTCCAAAAAGATACTGAATGCTTTTTCAGCTTTCACTGGTAGCAAAACACCAAGGTTAATGGCACAGTCTGTCTCCTCTGGCTTATTCTAAACAGTTGGATTTCAGGAAAGGAAGGAAGGAAAGGTAACAGATAATTTAATAATAATGTGGGAAGTATAACAACCACTAAGCAAAAATTGGGAAAAAAAATGACAGGAATAAGTTTAGCAGAAAGCAAAGTAAAGCAAAAGCAGAGAGTGGAAGAAGAATGAAAACAAAGGGTTTCGGGGCAATAATGTGTATAACCTCAGAAGCGAAGATGAAAACAGATGAAGCAGGACAAAGGAATATACAGGAGAGGGATTAGAGGGCTGGCAATTAAAAAAAATAAAAAGGAAAAAAAACTTTCAGAAACTAATATTACAAAAAATTGTTTCCATTTAAAAAGCCTCATTCCTAGCGCAATCCTCGCTACAGGAAACACCAAAACCCCCTGCAACACAGACACCCTTCCAGAATTTCAAAAAACAGTTCTCATAGTATATTAGCATAGGAAGGAAAAATCTCCCAAACACCCTTCTCCTCATTTCACCAGCCAGGAGACAGACTAGAGCTGGAGGGTTGACCCACTGGTACACCCTCGTGTGCTGTGCAGTGCTACGTGGAGGTACCACCCCAGGCCCTGGCTCTGCATTGAGCTCCCACAACCTGACATAATCTGTATTTCTGTACACAGTATAAGGCCTTAAGTCAGAGTGTGCCAGGTCCTTACACTGACTAAAGTTAAGCACATCTGTTAATCTTTTCAGGCATGGATGCTTATTTATCATGCTAAATCAAAACTTTCATTTTTTACAGTAAAGTCTCAAAACGTAGCTACCCCCAAGCTTCAAATTTAAATAATTACTTTGTTGCAAACCATTATGCTTTAATATGTGACTCAGTAGAATACACTCGTCTTGCAACTATTCAAATTAAATGTGTTCTTATATAAAACCTTGCAAAATACACATAATTCTTCATATTTTACGCATGTCACTACTTTATTCGTTTACTCTAAGTTAAACCCATTTCTGACAATAAAATAAAGGAGCAAGTAAAAATGAATCCATTCCAGATTGCCTTGCAACCAAAGAAGCCTAAGTTAATTAACAAAGTATACAAAAGTAATGAGGAAGAAGGGTTCAATGTCCAAAGGGTGTTTAAGAGCAAAAATACATAATAATTTTGACATGCATGAGAACAACTTAAGTATCTTCTGAATGAAGAGCATTCCCTCGAGTTGCTACAGCGTAGTGGTTTGACTTCATTTATTTTCTCCTTCCTGTATCAAATCAGCACGCAAAAGAGGCTACTTCAACAAGTGGACCACAGCACTTCCAAGGAGAAAGGTAATACAACACGTTAGTGAATCACATATACCTTTAAAAATCACAGTAAATGCCTGGCTATAAGAGTGAAAGTTTTTCAACAGCTTAACGGGTCCCCATCAAAGTGACAAGCGGATGAGCTCATTACCAGGCTGACTTAAATATCCAACAGCTCTTTGCTGTTATTCTGGTCTGAAAGGAAAAGGTTGTATTCATTTGATTTCCACAAGTAAAATCCTACCCGTACTGTTTTTTTAGGAAACATATTTTTCTAATGCCAAAGAGATCTGAGTATCTGAGACTGACCTACATACAGATCTGATTTAAAATTGCATCAGCGCAAATTAAGAGTATAAACAAATGTTGAGAAAAACAGAGCTCAGTTTGCAAATGAACCGATACAAGCTAACAAAGCATGTTGCTTGAGTAAAACAAAATAAAAATGGAAATGCCAGTTACACTTTCTCAGTCCTTGTCTGTCTTTAGAACACTAAATATTCGCCCTTGTCGCTGTTATTAGAGGCTTGGCCTCAGTATGGCAGCGAGGATTACGCTGCTTGCCTGCATGAGTGGCAATGTGTATTTGGGAGCTTTCTCAATACATCTTTAAAAAATATGATTGATCTAATTTTACTTTATATCAATTTTTTCAATAATTTTCTTCTCAAAAATCACTCTTTTTCTGATCTAGTATATATGTGATATTACAACTTGAAACATCCAGGATCTGCAAGAGAAGGTAATGCAACAGAGGAAGACTAAACAGTGAGACTGTTGCATTGTAGGTGTACTCCTTCCTCCATTCCTCTTATCATTCCACAGTAAAATCTGAAAACACAATTTAAAAAACCAAAAACCCCGAAGTTTCTTTTGAATGCTACAGGCACACAAATCAACAGAGCTCTATAAATGTCCAGGGAGATACAGTCATTAGCTGTATCAGACACTGTGAATTTAAAATACCACTGGTGTGTAAGTCTTCAAACAATAGACATGTCATACATTTAAAACTTTCAAGCAACAACACGAGATTAAAATTTTGCTTGAAAGACAATGAAAAGTGAGAAACAGAAATGATGCAGTGCAAAAAAAAAAAAAGCCTAGTGATCACACTTAAATAAGATAAAAATCTATATTATTTTACTTTGCACTAACAGAAAGAGTATTGCATACAACACACATATACGCGTACACTTCGTGTCATTTGCCTGGACAGACAGGAAGAGACAATCTCACACATATACACTGTCCAACAGGGCATCGGGAGAATAATTAATTGGTTTTAGGACACTTCATAATGCATTAGGATACAATCAGTGTATTTGCTGTAGTTTAAGAAAGTTGAATAGTGCACTCTGCACTCATATGGTGCAGTGAAGACTGTCCCTGCATCAAACTGCTTACAGTCACGAGACAAGTTAGACTAGAGACCAACAGGACAAAGGATTGCACCTTGACAAACCTGTGTAGGGACAGTGGGGATAGGGAATACAGCAATAAAAAGTGTCAATGTGAAGAAACTCATATATGGCTCAAACACTATCTGGCTTATGGAGCTGGAAAATTGATTTTTTTTTAAATTTTTTGTTTTAGCATCCTGGGACAAGGAGCACCAGTTGTCTGGCACCAAGGATAAGGGGGTCATTACAGTCAACATGGCTTCACCAAGGGGAAGTCATGCTTGACCAACCTTCTAGACTTTTATGACATTACAACCAGGTGGCTAGATGATGGTAGAGCAGTGGATGTGGTCTATCTGGACTTCAGCAAAGCATTTGACACGGTCTCGCACAGCATCCTTGCTGCCAAATTGAGGAAGTGTGGATTAGATGATCAGGTAGTGAGATGGACACAGTTCAAGAAGAACAGGGAACTGCTTGAGAGAGTCCAGCACAGAGCCACCAAGATGATTAAGGGTGTGGAGCATCTCCCTTATGAGGAAAGGCTGAGGGAGATGGGTCTCTTTAGCTTGGAGAAGAGACTGACGGGTGACCTCATTAATGTTTCTAAATATATAAAGGGTGAATGTCAGGAGGATGGAGCCAGGCTCTTCTCAGTGATGCCCAATGGTAGGACAAGGGGCAATGGGTGTGAGCTGGAGCACAGGAGGTTCTGCTTAAACTTGAGAAGAAACTTCTTTACAGTGAGGGTGACAGAGCCCTGGAACAGGCTGCCCAGGGAGGTTGTGGAGTCTCCTTTTCTGGAGACATTCAAGACCCGCCTGGATGCATTCCTGGGTAATTTCCTTTAGGTCCCTGCTCCGGCAGGGGGATTGGACTAGATGATCTTTTGAGGTCCCTTCCAATCCCTAATATTCTGTGATCTGTCCACAGAGCATCTGTATTTGGAATATAACCAAAAGGAGGCAGTGTTAGAAGAGTGATTTCTACACCAGACTTGGAATCTAGTATCACAGGATTCAGGCTTTGGCAGCAAAGCTGGCAATGTTTCAGTCTATCCCTAACCATTCAGTCCAACATGACTGCACACTGCAGTGCTCACTCCACCTACCACAGCCATAATCCCCTGACAGTCTGCACTCACCTAAACTGGAGTCACCAAGGACCCATCTTCTGATGAACCTTGCAGAGGTGATTCCGAGTGAAACAGTATGGTTTGAATTAAAAAAAAAAAAAAAAAAAAAAAAAAGGATTTCTACCAGCGTTAAAAGCAACGTTGTTCTACTCGCTGAGCTAAACCCAGAGAATTCTGAAGCTGTCATGAAACCTGCTCAGGTTTAAAACCACAATTACTTACTAATGCTTCTAATATTAAAGTTTATTATACACATGGATTTCCTTACCATCCTAAGTTCTTAAGGATCACCAGGTCAGTATCAGTTCCCTCAAACGTGAGGGAAGGAGCTAGCCAGCACCACCACGAGCAGCAGGAACACGTGCCCACCTTAATACTTCTCGCAATAAAAGGCTGGCCCAGGCATGCAGAGAAAAAGAAGGTAACAAGCTAGTGGTGGAAAAGCAGGTTGAGCTAGATGGACTGAGAATAGCAGCCATTTGCCTCCACTGCTGTTCTCATCAAGTCTCATTGCTACATGTTGAATATGCAAATTTAGGCCTGCTAATTGGTTCCCTTGGCTATATCTTTCTTCAAAAAAAAAAAAAAGTTCAAGAACACAAAGAAAAAGAGCAGACTGTGTATTTACATATTTGTGTTAATTATAAATGACAAAATGAGTGACTGCCTGAAAAGCAAACTGTTTGACTTTCAGTCTAGCAGGCAGCCCCCTTCTCCAATATACAACATATGCATTATACACAACAAATGCAATTAGTACAGACTAACATGCAGATTGTCATAAAATAATTTTCTCCACTGATGTAATATATTTTTAAATATGCAAGCACAAACCTATTGCACTTGCAGCAAAATCTTTATTCTGTGAATTCACAGTGGGCCGTGTTGCAATAATACCATTTTTAAACAAGCCCACCGGTAAATAACATTCCATTGCATTCTAATTCCTCTCAGTTTTCATGGTTTGAAGGTACTGCTGATGGAGCTTCATGTCAAAACAAGTCTCACCTCAGCTCTATGGGAGATTTGCTTATAAAGCCAAGCCAAGCCATTGTTCACCTGCTTCCTGGGGTGGATGACATGACATGAAGCAGACAAGAGGCAATTTCAGGATGGAGACCAAATAAAACTAGTTGTAAGCAGACTTGTACTGAATTTTAATAGGGAAAAGCAGCTAAATATATATATAACAAATATATAGCATTTTACAGTCATCATTTGCTAAGGAAGTTGTATGTACATAAAGAACTGCAAAAAATAGCGTGCTGCTTTCATATTCTCTCTAATTAGTTAAACATTGTGACTGGAACCACTACTGCAGGGCAGTTACATGTCTCCTGGCCCACTGAAGTACAAGGTGTTTGGGGGACAGTGTTAGGAGGGAGGGAAGATGCAGGGACTTTTTTTAATGGAGTCTTGGAGTTATTTTTTTGAACTTTTCAAAAATAACTATGGTTTATCTCCTCTAATTAAAGGAAACAGGTTTGGTCCTGCCCAAGATTAAGAAAAATAAGACAGCTAAAAAAGGCAGATTGATAAGGCAAATAGATATTGTCCAAGAGGTCAAGTACAGCCACATGTTAAAGAAAATCTGTACAGTACACAACTGACACACATCCACAAGCACATTTTCTCAGATAATTCATATAATTCATGCACTCTCTCTTCGTTCTTGTTTTTGTATGGATAGCTCCATCGCTATACTGTTCCTGCTAACAGGGGCTAAAGAATCCCAGTGCTATTGATATTACCCTAGTTTCGTTCTGAAGTAGCCTCCTTAGGTTTTTGTACTGTTTACTAAGAGGAGCGTCTCAGACAGATGGACCTTATTTTTACAGAGAGCACAAAGGAGCATTATTATCTTCTTCCTTTGCTGTTTCTTACATTTAACTTACTGGAAATCATACCTATATCACCCAAGTTAAAGTGGACCTTGCCTGGAAACAGGGCAAACTACCACAACAGGGAAAGCAACTAATGGAAGTACTAATTGCTAGTCCTTTCCAAAAGGCCATAGACCTCAATCAAGTGAAAAAACAGATTATGCTGTTCTTAAAAGAAAGGCATGGCAAAATGACCCTCTAAACTGAACTTAAAATCAACTAAAAAAAAAAGTGTGTTAATTACTAAAATAGCAATCAGCATACCTAACTCTCATTTACAATGAAAAAAAGGATGCATGCTTACTTAAAACAAAAAAGTATACATTGTAACATATAGTCAATATTAAGAAATATTCTGCTACTGAATAAGGCTTTTGTTTTACTCAATAGCCTTTTTAATCCTGTTCATCATCAAAATCCTATGAGCAAGCTGCAAGCAAGTGGCATTGCATTACCAGTGCTAAATGAAATATCCAAAGCTATAGAAAGCATATCTGGTTTTATAAATTTCATATTGGAAACTGGAATCCCAAGTCTCTAGTAACTAAATTTCTCTGCCAACATCAGTTGTCGACATTACCAGCACTGGAGCAATTCTAGAAATTAACCTGTTCAGGTTTTGATAATTACATATAGATGTTCACATCTACAATAAACACTCAGTCATCAGTTTAGGGCACCTTTATAGCAGAGAAAGGACAATCAAAATAAGAACTTCTTTTGCAGAGGCTTGTAACTTGTGTCCCTGATCACTATTAAGGTACAACAGTGGGGAGAGGGAAAAAGCAGGACATGGCTTGTCAACAGTAAGGATGTAGATGTATGCCAGCCCTCCACAAAATAACTGAGAAAAATACAATATTTATTTGAAAACACTTTTATATTGTTACATTGTACCTCAGACAATGCAAAAAAACAGTGGAAAAGTAACCAGATTCTATAATTACACCAGTATTTACAGGGCACATCACAGAGCTATTTCCGGATCCTTAAATCTCCACGTCAGATCTAACAAAGGAGTATCTCAGTCACAGGCACTCCCTGGTAAACTCCCATCCAAAGTGAACCAACAAGAATTAAATAGAATTGCATGCTCTGACATGCTACTTCTGAGGGGCAATAATATAATAGGATAATTAGAAGAAAGCAAGTTTAGATTAGTAGACTGACCTGGTTAAACTGTCATTGAAGAAATGTGGATAATTATTACTGATTTTGTGCTGCTAAACAGCCATAATCAGGAAACAAGCCCACATTTAAAAGGTTAGGATTTAAAAAAAAAAATCCAACCAACTAAAACCTACCATTAAATGTATCTGCAAATTAACTGGAATTGGCATAATATTTTTCTTCTAGTATTAGCTGTACAAAGAGGACATACGAGACCAAAAATACTATTTAAAAGCAAATGTGAAAAGGCTTAGATGTTTGGCTGAAACTAACCTGGCAATCCATTATCTATTGCATATTAGTTATCCATCTGAACTTCTTGTTTATAAATTAGATGGGTTAGATATAAAATACTTATTCTGTTCAAAGTTTCCTGAAACTTTAAATCCTGTCGATTATTATGGCACCTGTCAGAGGCATTCTTCCAGATCAAGTTTTCAGTGTGTCAATCAGAGAGGCAAAGTTTGTCTAAAGAACTTGAGACAATTTAAAATTCTGTAAGAACAGACTCTTACAAACACTAAGTTGGCATTTGTTTACCTAGCCACACATTTCCATCAGTTCACATTTCATCTGATCAGTTTTGTCTGTTAGAAAACAAAGTTATCTTCTTGTTAGGCATAGCATTTTCTGGGTTTGGGAGAAATTAAAATCGAGGTATTTTGTTAACTTTGCCCTGTAAACTACACACAGGTATGCACTACTGTTGTTACAACAGGAAGGCAGTTGCAGTAATAAAACCAAAAAACTTTTGGTTTTCATTTCCATTTCAAAGAAATGCAGCATCCTCGACAGAGTGACAGTACCACAACATCACTAAATGGGTTGTAATTTGGGCTTTCAGCCAAATCAAGTCTGACTTCATGTGCACAGGATAAAGAGTATAACACGACTTTTCTACAGCACCCATGTACAGTATCCCAGGCAGAAATTATACCATTGTCTCAGTTTTCCTAGTCAGAGCTTCCTTCCTCCCAAAACTTTGCCTATGTAGAAACACAGTGCTTTTGGGAAGTTGTTCTGTAAAGCTTACCTGTACCTACCCAGTAATCCCAAATAAGCCTCCATCATGCTTGCAAAAATCAGCTCAACAAAATCCCTGCACTAAATGAAGTCCAATGAATTCATTCTGAAAATCACTGCCTAAAAGGTTTCCCCTAACCTTCAAAAAGCTTTGATTTGTATCTTGATTTGTCTTAAGCCATGCAAGTCAGTATTGGGGGTGAAAAAGGAATTTATTTTTTTTTGTTCAGTGCACAGCTTTATAAATATCTGTTCAGCCCAGCCTCAGTTTTTGAACACTGGCTCTGACTCCTCTGCAGATCTGTACCCTGTGCCAATAATTAGAGTTGTACACCACCCGCCCCAGTGCCATTTGAATTCAGCTGCGTGTCACTATGCACTCAGGAGACTGCAACCTATTTCACATGCCTTGAGAAGCCTTGAGTCATAATGTCCACCATATTTAAATAAGTCTAGTAAATAAAGCAGCAAACTGTACAGTGTTAATTCTTTAAACCACACACATCTAATGAAACTGAAACATTATGCTCCTTTCTACAGGAAACTTTGAAAGAACATCCCCTACTTCAAGTTCCCTGCAATTCTTCCATAGCTCAACATACCAAAAAATTAGTAACCTTTTCTAATCTGACACATGGCAAGCTCCAGCTTAAAGAATTGGTATTTCATTTTGACTTTGTGCATGGTAGAAACAAAAGCAGTTGAAGCTGACATCTAATATACCTGAAGTAATACAGAGTTTCAAACACAGTCAAGCAGCAATCATCAAATGCCATGGGTTATTAATTCAATATGGTTTGCGATAGAAGAAAACACTTACCTGAGGGTAAGGGTCAACTGTTGCTCCTTTGATTTCACCAAGTCTCCTACTCTAAAAGTTGTACAGCCCAGGAAGCTTCGCTACAAAACAAAGAGGAAAGAAAAGAGACCATTTCCATTAATTTTTTAAGTGCTGAACAAGAAATAAGGAAGAAAAAAAGGCCTATAGGAAATGTATAGCGAAAAATATCGCAGCCATACAAAGATCATTGTTAGTTTTCATTGACAAAATGAAACATGCATGTTTACAAGGAATATGTTCAGGTGTGACACACAGCCTTGCTGGAATGAAAACACAGATAGTTCTGTCTTCTTTTTGATCAGTCAAGGTGACAGTGTTTCTTCACTAAAACTCTACAGTGGCACAGTTAGCTCAGATGAGTTCTCTTCTTACAAGAGCACATCCTTCTTAGTACGATAAGAACACATTCCACAGCACCATGTCTATACAGTAGCCTTTATTCAGACACTTCATGCCATTTGAGTGCTAGTATTTGCAACCTTATCATTTGGAAAGAGGAAGAGGGATATTTGGAGTGAAACTAATAGAGGTTGGGTCACTTGGGGCTTCTTTCTGCAGCACAATAGAACTACAAACCCATTTAAGATCCCTAAATCAGAGTCCTCATATGATCAGGGTTAAGAAGCAGTTACACTGCTCTCATACATGATCTAGGAGCTTTGGTCATTGTACCCACTAACCATCTCTGAGTGTCATATCTAGTTCTCCAGCATCATGAAATTAAAGGCGAATAATTTCATGGTCTTCAAAAATTCTACGGATTTGTCTGTTTCATATTTTTATGCTTATTTAGAATAAAATTTTATTTGCCTGACAATGCAATTCGGATTTATTTGCAAAATTAAACTGTGAATAAACCCACGACCCAAATGAAAAGCATAATTGCTAATATTCAAGGGGTCTAATTTCAAACAATGTTGGAGAACACTTTTTCCATATGATTTTGATACAAATAGTCTACCCCAGGGGCTGAACTGGCAGTCAACAAACCAATCTAAACTTGCACATGTGACTTGGAGAAGCTTGAAAAGTAGGCTTTAAACAGAACCGCTGCTGTAATGCTAATTGCAGAGCAATGTTCCTCTGTAATTTTGCTAGTGGGGTACTTAACAATTATACATCTTAAAATATGTGTCTTGAGGAGTCTGATGAATAATCTCAGCTAGCCAAAGAGAAAAGTCTCCATAATAGCTATATTAAAAGTTGAAATACATCGATTACTTCACTGAGACTAACTTGCCGCCAAGCTACAGATTTTTCAAACACTAGCTAAAGTCCTGGAAAGTATGCCAAGAAAGCCCTGGTAATGCAGGAAAGTCAACACCTTAGGCTAAAAATTTAAAAATCCAGTTATTTTTAGCTTTTGTAGATATAGGTCTGATGGCTGACCCAGATGGTGTTTGGTGTTTTATTCAGCTCTAGCAGGACCAACATTTCCCACTGCCATAAGGTGTCCGTCTTATCTGGAAGATTCTAGCCTTCACATACGCAGAAATGACATCCTAATACCTTTGGAAAAGTTCTCCAGACCTAGACAAAAAAATAAGTTCTCCGTATGTCACCAGTGCCATTTCTTAAAGTGAACCCAACGGCAACTCCTACAGCAGAACTTTTTATTCTCTGCACATGAAAACTAGAAGGCGACAGGCCAGGCTCATTGAGGCAATGCAACTCCAAGCTCTCAATCTCATCCAGATTGCTTGAATGGCAGTAACAGGAAGTCAAGATAGCTGTGCTTGCCTCAGGATAATTTCAGCTGAAAAGGATTTGCAAGAAATATGTGAATGGGATTACATCAATCACCAAGACTACCATTCTTGCCTTGGTTTTTTTATTCATTTAACACAACTTTTGCTATTAAAAAAGCTTGCCAGCTCCTGCTAAGAAGTTAGGCAAAGCACCATTTCTCTTCACTGGGTGTCTGTGTCTGCTGATGTTGGGGGGGGGCGGAATTAATGAAAAAAAAAATGCTTACTCCAACATCTGCTCTTGGTTCCTTGTGATCAGGTAGGACACTGGTGCGGACCTGAGAGAGAAAGGAAAAAAAAAGGCAAACCAAACATTACTTTTTTGCTGTTACGTTCCAGTAAGAACGATAGAAGTGCTCATGCATTTTTTTCCTCATACTTTCGACATTTTGGAGAAAAAATTAAAGGGAGGTATATATGCATACATAATTTAAGAACAATTAATTAATAGTTTCAGCCCAATATCTGCTAATATCTTCTCATTCCTGTGGAGAAAGTCTCTCACCACTACCCATTTATCATTCTGAACTTTCCTGATGCTCTAAAGGGAGAAAGGCTGTGCTCTCTTGCTCCTTTCCGAAAATCAGACTCTTTGGCTCCAACATGAATTCTATAATTCTTCATCTAGAGTTGTTATTTGGAACCAAAATTTTCAACCACAAATGAAAGAATCCAGCACATTAAAAAGTATTTTCCATAAATAAGTACTTGCCCTTGCAGGCTGATCTGCAATAGACATCCCGATTCCCAGTCTCACACAATGTACGACCCTGTCTCCTCCTACCATTTCCTGAGCATCTCTGAGGTAACAAATGTTTGTAGACATTAATAGAAGGAAAGTCCCTGCATTCTCCCTTACATGGCACCTTCAGTTGTCCCTATATTTTCTTCAAGGTAGAGCTGCTGTTGCACACAACTACTTTCATTTCACAGGGAAAAGTATGGGACAAGCTGACTTCCTCTTTTTTCTCTATTTCCCAAAATACAGTACAGGTTTGGGGGGAGTGGGTTTAGTGTCTATATAATTTTATTGTTGAATGTTGTCTGATAACAGAGAACTGATTAAACAGTAAAAATGCAATAGAAAAAGCATAAGAAAACCTCTGTAACACCCCTCTAACATGGCCAGCCTGAGCCCATTGGATTAGCTTTCTGATAAAAGGATGCCAGCTTCAGCAACACACAAGGGAGGCACGTTCTGAGCACATCTGCTCAATTCCTAGCCTAAATAACAGATATCCATTTATGGGAAGGCCCCCCCCCAAGGACAAATTTTTGGCATGATTTCAAAGTAAAACTCAAACTTACATTGCACATCTGTCAGCAAAAGATTCATTTTGTCTTATGCCCTCAAATGTGTCCTGCAATTCTTTTATTCTAGCTGCAACTTACTATACAAAAGAAAACCTTCCTTTAAAAGAGAGATCAGTTTATTTCTGTTTGTTATCCTAAATACAACATGCTGTTAGAAAGGGTCAACCAAAAATCTACCAGAGACATTACAAAGTAGAACCATAGCTTTTCTCAGGCAGCTCTTACCCCTTGATTCTCTACAGTGAGAACATTTTTTTTCCCCCACTAAAGCCTAAAGATAATAAAGAAATGTTATAATTAATTTCATGAGCGTCAGCATACTTTAGAAATCTGTGTGAGTCCTCATTTGGATGTAATTTTACATTTGCATTTTTTCTACTAATATAACATTAGTTAAGTCCAAGGCATTTGGCCTTCTACAGAACACTAGTACAAAACTTTCAAAACAAAATTTGTATTTGAAACTTACTTTTAAATACTTCAGGTCACAAAAGAAAATAAAACTACTAGAATTTCCTTGCTAGTTATACCTGTTTTACCCTTTTAGAGGCTGAGGAAATGGGGGAAATAACTTACAGCAGACTGTTTCTGGAAAGAAAGGAGTATCAATGCCAGGCCAAAAATTCTGTGTTATTTTAAGATGCTAAAAAGCTGTTCTATATGCTAGCCTCAAAGAGGTAACATCTAGCCCAACATAGAAGTAAGGTAGTTCCATTTTCTAATTATTATGGATATTTATTCAAGAAACACAAACAAATAATTTAAGAATTAACCTTCCTCTTCATCACTAATTTATAGGAAGATGCGTTTGTAACCCAGACGCAGTTCAGCAAGTATTATAAAACATCTGTAATTGGTTTTGCATGATACTAAGGTGTGCTTTAAAGCAAGAGGAAGCCCAAGTATCTTTTATGCTTATTGAAATCACTGGAATCAAACACAAACTTAGAATCATAGAATATTAATTCCTTTTTTTTTTCTAGATAAAGTCTCATTCAGGAGCACTTCTGTTTTTCTGACCCAGCAGAGAAGTGGAAAGTGATGTAAAAACCTGGCAAACCTACACTATAAGCTTTCCACATAACAAGAACACATTTCATGATTCCAAATGGAGTTAAAGAAGGAAAAAAATTTATGTTGCTTGTTTGCAGTTCCAGGCTTAGTTTCATTAGTGTCACAATGAAAGGAGTAGAAAAGGTATCCACAAACTTCAGTTTTCAGTTCTAAAAAACTTCTTGGTTCAGCTAAATGGGTTTTTGTTTGTTTGTTTTCATTTGGTTTTAATCACTTTATAACCAGTAGTCATAGAGTCAAATGTATAAATACTGTGTTTGGTGGGACTGGCATTAGATTGTGCCTCTTCTATCTCTGAAATATATTTATTTTGAAAGGAAACTGGATTTTTTCATTCAAGTGTGTGCAAATTTATTTATTTATTTATTTTAGAAACAGTTTTAAAATAGTCATTAAAAAAAGACCAGCTATAGTCTGGTCCCTTTCATGCTGTCTCTTGGTTGAGTTCCCAAACATACCTAAACTCCCAGAATACTGCAATTATGACAGTCCCATTATGAGATGTCCACATAGGCCCAGGCAAGCAGCGTTACAAACACAAAGTCAGACCATTTGCAACCAAATATAAAACATAAGAAATTCCTCAGCTCTGGTGCCATGCACAAGATGAAAGAAGAAAAAAAATAAGAGAGAAATACAAAGGATTTGAAAGTGCACATCTCCTCCCTGTACATTACCTGATTAAACAAAGTGCTGTACTTTTTAAAAGCTTGTCATAAACCAACTTTTCCCTAATGGCCCCAATAATATTCAAAAACAACTACAAAATATAAATACAAACAAAAAATCAAGTCATCTCAAGTATCCATTATTCTGTTAGAATTTAAGGTTTTTCATTATTTGCTCTAAGTTTTCCTGAGGAAAATGCAAACCTCTGAACTGTGAGTTTATTCAGAACTGGGGTAAAACTGAACTTCCCTGGAATAACACACATTACAGCCTTACCTTCCCAGATAAGAGTATGAAGAAATCAAAAAAGGAAGCAAGAAAGACACCTTGTAACCTAGGTCAAATGTAAAATATTTCTGACAAGTATTCATTGCAGTGATTTAGTTTGTGAGAGAATACAGCTCTCTTGGATACACCACAGCTTGTCACACCAGGAAGGACACTAGTGTACTTGAGTGGATACTCATGATATGTTTCCTTTTCTTTAAGTCTCTTGTAGAAGAATACACCATAAGTAGCTAGCCTCATACCTTCTAGCGCATTTATCACAGACATACCCAAATTTCTCTAGGCATAAATGCTAAATTTAGTTTTAATTAACTGTCTTTAAGTATAAGACAGCTCTGTATCATTAAAAAGAACATTTCTTTCAGTCGTTCATGGCAGCCTAGGCCACACTGACACACACTGTCAAAGTTCAGAAGACTGAATCATTATCGTTACTGAAACTTTTGTACCTGCCCTTTATTAAAGCCTTTGCATTTCAGTTTATGATCAAAGGCCAAATTTGGAAGGCACTTAGTTTTGCAAAGAAATAACACTAGATCCTTTTCTCACTTACTCTAGATTTGCCTCATCAAATCACCAGTGGCTTCCAGTGACTTTCCAGTACTTACTGTTGTTGGCTGCTCAAATGCAGTATTCCATCACCACTGTTATACGCTACCAGCATCTCACAGTAGCCAAGTGCACGTCACATCAGGGAAAACATTGGATGAAACTACTGAAAGCAGTCACTGAAAAATTGACTTAGGCTCTTTCAATACAGCACCTTTCTGGAAGGCATTCACAATTTCACTCCCTCAGTATAACTCTCGCAGTGGTATAAGAACACATGATGTGCAGGTAATTTCACCTTTAGACTACCTGGAGATGCTTGGGGACAGTGACCATCTGCACCTTTCTTTCCCCCGTAGGCCCTTTTGCACAGAAAGTGAATACAGAACTCTGCTAACACAACCACCACGACTCCACAGACAGCTGCTATGGACAGTCAGTCCCCATCCTCACCACCATCACCTGCCTGCCAGCCCATCTGGCACCACCCATCAGAGTCACGGAGTAACTATATTTCTTGGAACCATATTGGATGGAGGACAATGTTAACACAGTAATCTTCCCACCTTTAGTGCAGAATTATTTCTAAGAGTCCATATAAAGCAAAAAAAGAAAATCTTTTCCCAGTAGGCATGCACGTGCTATTGTAGGGTTTACAGTTCCAATGGAAAAGTTGCTATGCAGAGACACTAACAAATGCTTACATTAAATTAAAGATGAAAATAAGTAAAAGGAACATAAGCTATATCAACTTTACTGCAATGCTTTTGAAGTGGTATAATATATGTTACGAGCCTATGAGGACAGGCTGAGAGAATTGGGCCTGTTCAGCCTGGAGAAGAGAAGGC
>NW_010295188.1:0-462 GCF_000700745.2 Antrostomus carolinensis
TGACCTCCCACCACTTTACGGCCTCTACTTTTCTTTGGCCTCCCAAACCTTTTCAGACTTCACTTTCCCCTAGACCTCCCACATGTTTTCGGCCTCCACATTCTCTCTGTCCTCCCACCCCTTTTTTGGCCTCCACATTATAAAAAACCTCTACTTTCTCCTTGACCTCCCACCACTTTGCATCCTCTACTTTCTCTTTGACTTCCCACACTTTTTCAGCCTCCACTTTCTCCTTGGACTCCCACCCTTTTATGGCCTCCACTTTCTCCCTGGCCTCCAACCATTTTCGGCCTCCACTTTCTCCCGGGCGTCCGACCCCTTTTTCAGCCTCTACTTTCGCCTTGGACTCCCACCCCTTTTCAACCTCTACTTTCTCTTTGGCCTCCGACCCATTTTCGGCCTCCACTTTCTACTTGGCCTCCCACCACTTTTCAGACTCTACTTCCTCCTTGGCCTCCCACT
>NW_010295189.1:0-8675 GCF_000700745.2 Antrostomus carolinensis
ATATAAGATATATATATCTTAACGTGGATGTGTCAGTTCAGTGATGAACTCTAGTCCTGCTTCCTTAGCTGGCAGTGTTTTTAATATCTTACTGAAAATAAAGTATCATATAGGCTTTGGGCTAATCAACTGTCTTTCTTAAAATGGAGTTTTCAATGTTTTATTTAAATTAGTTTCTAAAGCATATTATGATCTTTAAATGCTCAATCATTCCAGACTTTCAAATACTTTAAAACATATTTCCTAGTTAATGGTATAAGGCAGACTCGTTAAGCTGATGAAAATGGTCCTTTGATATAAGTATTTAAGAATGAGAGGATATTTGGATGATCAGTTTGAAATACTGACTTCCCAGCTTCAGCCCTGCTTGCTTTTAGCATCGTTGTCATTCACAAACTGTCCTGTTTACCCTGATACATTTATTTTTTTCCTAGTCAGAGAGAATTTGTGATAAACTTTTCTTAATTCATCATTTTCTGTATTTAATATGTTCACTTTTTCAGAGATGATTTTCCTTTCAGACAACAGATTTAAGTAATTTTTCCTTCTCTGAACCATCCTATTAATTAAACTGCTTTGTAAGCCCCAAGAAGACTACATGGTATCACAGTGTTTGGTTTCCATAAAGCAGTTTGATAGCTCTTTAGCTAAGACTGTGAGAATGTTAGTACAGTATAAATTCAATTATTTCTATATAAATTAAACTCTTCATGAAAGAATTCTGTTGTTGATACCCCAGGGCTTTGGACTTTCACTTTCTTGTTTTCACATAATTATCTACATAAACACTTGCATGGAATTAATCAACTTCATGCCAGCAAAGATTTTACTCTTGGCATAGCATTTCCCTGTAAATCTTGGGCAGGGAGGTTGATTTGCAGTGCGGAATTACTGAAAAATAAAGTTTTCTATCAGTTTTAACTAATAGAAACAGTTTGTGAGCACAGGCGGGATGCTGGGTTCAGGAGAGCAGAGTTCTGGGGGGTTGTGCTTTCCTTGTGAGATGGAGTATTTTGGATAAGCTACTTTTTTTCTCTTCCCTTAAAAATAATCTTCAGGGTGTTGCAGTGTAGAAGAGCTCAGGCTGGAGACAGTAGGGTTTTTCTTCTTCATTGCTAAATTAGTCAGTGTTTATCTGTAAGAATAAATCCTGTTAAACGTGAGGTTTTTTATAAAAACAAAGATTCCTACAGAAAATTTGTTTTCTTTTTAAAGAACTGAAAGTTGGTTTTTAGTCTGTTTTAGATCCAAAGTGGAGTATTTCTCTGAGTGAGATGCCTGGGAGCTGGGAGTTCCCCCCCAAGCTACGACTCCTGTGGGCAACACACTTTCCATAAAAATAATCTCAGCATTAAGCCTTGCAGCTCATTTTACCGATCTCAACATTCTGATTTTGGGAATTCCTCATCGATTTAAGAATAAGTATTCCATTTTTATAACTTGCTTTGGTCTGTCCCCCTTTTTTTTTTTTTTTCATCCATTCTTCAAGAAGGACAAACTCCATCGTGGTGAGGTTGTGCTGATCCACCTTGGTGTGGAAGCTGGGGCACCTCTGCTGTGCTGCTGCTTCAGGGTGTGGATGTGCCCATCATGTTTGGGAAGAATTAAAATCCATCATCCTTGAAGTGAAATGGAGATTTAGTTACACTTTTTTTGGTACTGAGGTGTGACCAAAAATTGTGAATGTTGAAGGAGAGGTTGTTGATTTTGCCCTTTTGGTGGGCATCTTCTGTTTCCTGGCCTTATCCTGGCTCTCCTCACCTGGTGTGGTCCCTTGGCTGCTCCCGTGGGCTCTTTGACGTGGAGTTTTGCATGATTGCATTGCAGTGTGGACCCATCACTTCCAAGTCTGCTAAAAGCATTTGGAATTTCCAAAAAGTCTTTTTAGCTTTTGTCTCTGGAGAAATGGCAGACAAGCAGTTGAGCACCATGGCCAGGAAAAGGTGTATTGATCTTGAAAAGGGAGAGGAAAAGCCTAAGATCTCACAGGACAGATCTGCTGGTGTTAAGATGTGAGGTGCAGTCAGAGGGCAGCACGTGGCATCTTTGCCTTCTAACACAAGTGTGTTCTTGACATCTACTTCTGACTTGCATTAAGGAGACCCCACCAGATCTCACCCCTTCCCCTACCAATCAGGAACTCTTCATTTTATTTTTTTTTTTCCCCTCAGTGATCATAGTAGAAAAGATGTTCTGGTTAATATTTGGAAAAATATTTTATCTTGTGGATGCTGAAAGAAATCTTTTTGGTTTAATTAGGTTGCTTTGTGGGTAATTGGCTAGAACCTCTACTACATTATCTTTTTTATTATCAAAAAACAATAAAGAAACTTGAGTGATTTTTTGATTATTATTATTTTTAAACCTATCAATGTAGTAAAGTAAACATGGCACTGATCATTCATGCTGTGATGGGATGCATGTTGATCTGCAAGAAGGGAACTTGATTGCATATACTGACATGTTTAATCAGCTTCCTTGGTGTTCACGTTGCTCCTTTAGCATCTAACGTGTTTTGATATGCTCTACCAAGAAGTCTTTACTCCAACAGCTTCATTCTTTGATACCTTACGTCTCATTTTCCATTCTCATATGGATGTACACAGATGGGCGTGGTTAGTGTCATGTATATGTGATGATGTGTGGTCCAGGCTCTGGAGAAAGGATGGATGTAAGTTAGTTGGATTGCTGTGTCACCTTGGGAAGGGTGTTTCATCTCCATGCTCAATTTTTCACGTATGCTTGCTATCTATATTGTATATTATTTCCAGGAGGCTTTCATTTTATTGAATTTCTTTTAGCATTCTTGGCACAACCTGAGCTTAACCTCAATTAACACTTCCAAGTATTAAAATATTATAATAAGGAACAACCATTTTGCTGACATGGACTGGCAGTAACTAATAATAGGTGGCAATTTTCAGAGCAGCCTGAGGGAATTACACCCTCTAAATCCCTGTGAAATGCAGAATTCATGCACCTGCTTGAGGCTTTTTTTTTATTTTGAAAATACCAACTGTAACATGAAAATCTTTGCATCTGAGTAGTTTTTTGCTCCTGTAGAGACCCCATTGAGCTGAGAGGGGGAAGCTTAGATCAGAGAATCATAGAATCACAGACTGGTTTGGATTGGAAGGGACCTTAAAGCTCATCCAGTTCCAACCCCCCTAACAGCAGCAGGGGCACCTTCCACTAGACCAGGTTGCTCAAAGCCTCATCCAACCTGGCCTTGAACACTTCCAGGGAGGACCAGCCACAACTTCCTTGGGCAACCTAAGATCTGTAGATGCTGATTTTTTTCTCTGTAGTTCAGTAGGTAGCTGGTGAAGAGGCACTAATTGAAGTATCGTGGACATCTATTAAAAACAAAGGAAAAAAAAAACCTTGCAAAGCAATTTGGAAGGAGAGGTCTGTTACATCTGAATTGTTTTCCCTTTTCTGCTGGGATGTAGGGACTAATTCATATTAATTGAGTTACTTAATGACATGATTTTACAGAAGTGGCTGTGCTTCAGAGGGTGTTTATGCTCTGATGGGTATGTTCTGTAGATGATACTGATGTTCATCACACTTTTCATATATTATCACCAAAAAGGAGGATAAACAGACTTCAAGATTTTTTTGTTGTTGTTGATGGCTTTTATTTCCCCCCGTACTTTATCTTTCCCCCTCTACTCTGCTCTTCCCCCTCTACTCCACTCTCATAAGGCCCCACCTGGAGTGCTGTGTCCAGTTCTGGAGCCCCCAACACAAGAGAGACCTGGAGCAGCTAGAACAAGTCCAGAGGAGGCCACGAGGATGATGCGAGGGCTGGAGCAGCTCTGCTGTGAGGACAGGCTGAGAGAGTCGGGGCTGTTCAGCCTGGAGAAGAGAAAGCTCCAGGGAGACCTTCTAGTGGCCTCCCAGGCCCTGAAGGGGCTCCAGGAAGGCTGGGGAGGGACTTTGGCCAAGGGCAGGGAGTGACAGAACAAGGGGTGATGGCTTGAAAGTGGAAGAGGGGAGATGGAGATGAGATGTGAGGAAGAAATTGTTTGGTGTGAGGGTGGTGAGACAGTGTCCCAGGTTGGCCAGAGAAGCTGTGGCTGCTCCTCCCTGGAAGTGTTGAAGGCCAGGCTGAATGAGGCTTCGAGCAGCCTGGTCTAGTGGAAGGTGTCCCTGCTGATGGCAGGGGGGCTGGAACTGGATGAGCTTTAAGGTCCCTTCCAACCCAAACCAGTCTGTGATTCTATGATTGAAAATATAGTGAAACAAATTATCTGAAGAAGGTAGTGGGCTTTTGAAGTGACAGTTCTGGCCATGCTGAATAGTAGGCCATGGTTCTCCTTCTGTCTTTTTATAAATGGGTGTTACATTTCCATGCATGGCCTAGTGAATATTTATAACATAGCTTGTTAAACAAACTAATGTTATATGTCTTTACAGAATAACGGCTTAAAAATAAATAGTCTGGTGGAGAGCTTCTCAAAAACCTTTGTTTCCTACTGCACAGATTACAGAGCTAATATTGCTCGGAACTGTGCTTCAGGAGAATATTATCATAGAATGGTTTGGGTTGGAAGGGACCTTAAAGCTCACCCAGTTCCAACCCCCCTGCCAGCAGCAGGGACACCTTCCACTAGACCAGGTTGCTCAAAGCCTCATCCAGCCTGGCCTTCAACACTCCCAGGGAGGAGCAGCCACAGCTTCTCTGGGCAACCTGGGACACTGTCTCACCACCCTCACAGTGAAGAATTTCTTCCTAATATCTCATCTAAACCTCCCCTCTTTCAGCTTAAACCCATTTCCCCTTGTTTTGTCATTAACTGCCCTTATGAAAAGCCCCTCCCCAGCCTTCCTGGAGCCCCTTCAGGTACTGGGAGGCCGCTATAAGATCTCCCTGGAGCCTTCTCTTCTCCAGGCTGAACAGCCCCAACTCTCTCAGCCTGTCCCCACAGCAGAGATGCTCCACTCCCTGCTAACATAACTTGCCTTTTGGCAGAATAAGATGACTTCATGATGTCATGTGTGTTTTAGTTGTCCTTGTGACTTGGATAAGTCATGTTTTAGCTCTGTAAACTGCAGGAAAATCACCTGTATATGTTTTGCGGGTTAAAGTAAATCCAGCTTAGCCATATAGGTTTAGTCTGAGCTAGGAAAGATTTGCCAGTCTAGCTCGATGGAAAACCTCATTCAAATGTATTTGTATCAACAAAACTGTGTTTCTGCTGGATGAATATCTCCCTCTGGTTCCCTTCTATTCTGCTGTCCAAGCAGCAGTTATGTTGAGGTATAAAACACCGCGGGTCAGTCTCTGGCTCATGTAAAGGTGTTTGGAAAAATCACTTGCCCAGCAGATCAGTAGAAAAATTGATGGAGCCAGGCTCTTCTCAGTGATGCCCAATGGTAGGACAAGGGGCAATGGGTGTGAGCTGGAACACAGGAGGTTCCGCTTAAACTTGAGAAGAAACTTCTTTACAGTGAGGGTGCCAGAGCCCTGGGACAGGCTGCCCAGGGAGGGTGTGGAGTCTCCTTCTCTGGAGACATTCAAGACCCGCCTGGACGCCTTCCTGTGTGATCTCATTTAGGTTCCTGCTCTGGCAGGGGGGTTGGACTGGATGATCTTTTGAGGTCCCTTCCAATCCCTGACATCCTGTGATTCTGTGAAAAATTGTTTTAGCCTTTCCTGCTGCTGTGTTTTTCATTCCATCCGTAATTACGAATTAGCAGTTCATTTTATAGATGATAGTGGTACAACCTGATAAAAATCAAGAATAATGTTGTGCTTGAAGTAATTATCTTGAGGCTTTTTTATTTGATGTCTCCAGCTAGATGCAAGCATTGAGTTGTTTCATGCTTTTCGAGGGTATGTTGGAATTTGGTGTTTGTCTTTCAGCTTTTTTTTCCTTTTTTTTTTTTTTTTTATCCTCCTTGGATTTCACCTAAAGATTTTTCTTTTTCCTCTGTTCGTATTGCTTATGTGTTTCCCCAGTACAAGCCCTGGAAGCATCCTTGGTGTGTCTCCTAGTAAACATGGGCCACTCTACTTGTGTTTGAGAGGATCTCTTCCTCTTTATGTGACAAAGTAGGTGCTAGCTCCACCAGCTGTGTGGAAATCCTTAGACTGCTCGGAGCAGATAGAGGTGCTTCAGAGTGTCCTGTGGCAGGTTAGGTGTCTTGCATTGAGCTTAATTAATTATCCTTGCAGTAGATCAGCTGTGATATCGTTACAAGTAGGACCCAGGTCTTTGTCACTGCTCTGTAGCTCTTGGTAGAGACCCAAGAAGGGCGGTGGAGCTGTTGAGTTGTCTCACACCCCCAGCACTGACAGTTCTACCCAGCAGGAAGCTGTTCACACAATCACAGAATGGTGGGGTTGGAAGGGACCTCTGGGGATCATCTAATCCAAGCCCCCTGCCAAAGCAGGTACATCAGAGCAAGTTGCACAGGATCACATCCAGGTGGGTTTGAACACCTCCATAGAAGGAGACTCCACACCCTCCCTGGGCAGCCTGTCCCAGGGCTCTGGCACCCTCACAGGAAAGAAGTTTTTCCTCATCTTTAGATGGAACCTTCTGTGTTTTTGCCCATTGCCCCTTGTCCTTTTGCTGGCCACTGCTGAAGAGTCTGACCCCATCCCCTCATCATCTTTGTAGCCTCCCCTGGACTCTCTCCAGTAGTTCCTGGTCTTTCTGGAACTGGGTTGCCCAGAACTGGACACACCACTCATTTGTTGCCTGACTTTCTGTTGCAAAGTCTCATAGAGTTGTAGTCAGGATTTGCCATCATGATTGATGGTTCTTTCCCATGCTGGTCTGATGTTAGCAGCACAGCTTTTTCTGGGAACCATCAACATATTCAGCAGCTGCAGCAAAGCTCAGTACCTACACAGAGCCAAAATCCTGTGGTACAGAGCTCAAGCACAAGCCAGTTTCTTCCGGGGTACGTTGGGAGCTGGGGAGTAATTGCTGAGAGCCACAGAGGTCTGAGCAGTACCAGCTATGTGCCCCTGATCCAAATGTCACAGTGCAGGGGCATTGGGTCCTTGGACAGTTGAGCCAGGGGAGGTTTAGATTGGATATTAGGAGAAATTTCTTCGCCAAAAGGGCTGTCAAGCATTGGAACAGGCTGCCCAGGGAGGTGGTGGAGTCACCTTCCCTGGTGGTATTTAAAAGATGGGTAGACGAGGTGCTTGGAGACATGGTTTAGAGTTGGAATTGGTAGTGTTGGGTTTATGGTTGGACTTGATGATTTTAAAGGTCTTTTCCAATCAGAATGATTCTATGATTATCCTTTCCTTCTTACCTTAGATCCCTGATGGTCAGCATCAGTGGGGTGGTTTTCTTTAAGTATGTGAGGATGAACTAAACCTTAATGAATACAATTATCCTCTCTTGGAGGAAAACAACAGCCCATGAGTGGCAGGGAGCATGGGAGGCAGCCCGTGGGCTGGGCAGATGTGTGGTGGCCCAGTTGGAGGGACCAAGGATCGGTCTGTATCGATGAGTGAGTATGGCCAGGCAGCTTCTGACTGTTATCAGAAGAGTTGGGAAGAACCTAGTTGTCATGTATGTTTTAACACACATACACACCAAGAAAAAAAAAGCAAAAGAAACACTGTACAAATTCACAAACTCATTTTTGAAAAGCTTTTTAAGTGATGGCAGAGGATGAAAGCAGCAATCCTCTGATGCTCTAAAATAATATCACAATCTTTTTTCCACTTTTCTTTTCCCCCGTCTGTCTTGTTATTACAGGGCTGATATTATACATTTGGTTTCTGAAAATGCTTTGAAATGTACAGAAGCTCAATGGTGAGATTTTGTTTTTTTTCAGCCTGTTTCCAAGAGAGTAGTTTGTTGTCTTTTACTGAATCCTGACAGTTGGAAGCAGATGACTAATTTTCTTTTTGAGGTATTTGCACTGTGGGCGTACAGCATGACTCCCAGGACAGCAATTCAAGAGCTTTCACCCAGTAAATACATTTTATATTATATGGAGGTTAGTCAGGGAGTGAAATGTTTTTTGTTAAAAAAAAAATACATATTTTAATAGGGCTGTCTAGTGATTTAAAAATTCACTGAGAATGGAGAGAATTAAAATGTATTTCAAGTGAAATCACAAGATCTTATAGGAATTAGGTCCATACAAGGCCTAGCATCTCTCTTGATCATTTGTGCCTCTGTTGTCTCATCAGAAAGATCAGGAGGCTAATTAAAATGTCAGCTCTCTGTATTAATAATAATTCAGGGAATTTATTTGCTGTAGCTGAGTAGCAACTGCACGGCTGCTGTATAGTTCTTGGGCCGAACGCTTCCAGCAGGTTATCAGGGAGCGCTCTCCGGTGTTACACCAAGATGAGGTTTGTCTCTTTACCCCCTGCACTCTAAATCTCTCTGCTGTGATGTGCTCCTGACCTCTCCTGACTTTCTTACTTGGATGCCCTGAGACTTTTGAACCTGAAGCTCATAGAATCATAGAAAGGTTAGGGCTGGAAGGGACTTTAAAGATCATCTAGTTCCAAACCCCCTGCCATCAGCAGGGACACCTTCCACTAGATCATCATCAGGTCTGCTGCACCTGCCCTTTTACTGCAGCTTCAGAGCCTGTTGCATTCACCTTCTGAGTTCTCATTCCTCCTCTATCTCCAGATCTGGGTAATTTTCATAGAATGTCATTGTGAGTGGGAAGGGACCCAC
>NW_010295190.1:0-755 GCF_000700745.2 Antrostomus carolinensis
CCCAGCCTGTATTTGTGCCTGGGGCAAGTCCCCCACAAGAACAAGGGCCTGTGATGGCAAAACATCCAACATCCAGTAGCTGCTTGTAGCACATGTCATCTACCTCCTCATCTTGGCTGGGTGGTCTATAGCAGACCCCCACCATGATATCTGCCTTACTGGCCTTCCCCCTGATTCTTACCCACAAACACTCCACCCTGTCATCACCATGGTTCACCTGCAGGCAGTCAGACCCCTCCTTGACGTGAAGGGCTGACCCTCCTCCTCCTCCTCCTCCTTGCCTGTGTCTCCTGCAGAGTTTGTAGCCGCCCACTGCAGCACGCCAGCCATGCCAAGAATGCGACCACGTTTCTGGGATGGCTGCTATATCACAATTTTCCTGCTGCACGGTGGCTACCAGGTTCTGGTGTTGGTTGCCCGTGCTGCCCGCCTTTGTGTAGATGCACTTGAGCTGGGCTGCTGGTCCCATCATCTTGTTAGAGGGAGAAGCCACATTTCCCTCGTGGTGATTCTTGGGGCCTCTGTGGCTGCAGCCTCCTGTAAAGCCCTTGTGCCTGTGCTGCTGCCTGGATTCATGTCTGGTAGTTGCTGTGGGACAGCAGACTGGGAGACCTTGCCAATGCAGCAGCATCCAGCGTGGGTTTCCTGAGCCGGTGCTGGCTGGGCCTGATCCCTTGGCCTGCAGAGCCGCGGCTGTGTCAGCCTTTGCTGACGGGAGAGGTGCTGCGTCCCTCTGATGGTGTTTGTGTCCCTGC
>NW_010295191.1:0-11080 GCF_000700745.2 Antrostomus carolinensis
GACTGGCCACCAGCTGGATTTAACTCCATTCTCCATAACTCTCTGGGCCCAGCTATCCAGCCAGTTCTTTACCCAGTGAAAAGTACATCCATACAAGCTATGAGTGGCCAGTTTCTCCAGGAGAATGCTGAGGGAAATGGAGTCAAAGGCTTTACTGAAATCTGAGTACACCACATCCACAGCCCTTCCCTCATCCACTAAGTGCATCACCTTGTCATAGAAGGAGAACAGGTTATTCAGGCAAGACCTGCCTTTCATAAACCCGTGTTGACTGGGCCTGATCCCCTGGTTTTCCTGCACGTGATGCATTATGGCACTCAGGATGATCTGCTCCATAATCTTCACTGGCACCAAGGTCAGACTGACAGGCCTGTAGTTGCTCAGATCATCCTTCCAGCCTTTCTTGTAGATGGGGGTCACATTAGCCAGCTTCCAGTCAGCCAGAACCTCCCCATTTTGCCAGGACTGCTGATAAATGATGGCGAGTAGCTTGGTGAGCACTTCTGCCAGCTCGGTCAGTACCCTGGGGTGGATACTATCCAGCCCCATAGATTTGTGGATGTCTAAGTGGTGCAGTAGGTAACTATTTCCCTTTGGATCATGGGAGTGTCATTCTGCTCCTCATTCCTGTCCTCTGGCACAGGGGTCCGTGTATTCAGAGAGCTACCTGTCTTACCATTAAAGACCAAGGCAAAGAAGGCATTAAGTACCTCAGCCTTTTCCTCATCCTTTGTCACAATGTTTCCCTGTTGTCCTGGTTTTTAGCTGAAATAGAGCTGGTTTTCTTTTTAGTAATTAGAAGAGAAGTGTTTTGGTTTCCAGCCTGGGATTCTCTGTGAGGGATAGATTGATAACGTACCAATGTTTACATTTTTGTCACTGGAAGTGAAGGACTTTGTGTTCTGTTAGTCCACAAGCACAAGATTTAAGGGGGGAGAAGAATATTTAAATTAAATTAATAAACTTAATTGACAATTAGCTATGCCAATGGGGTATTCCATATCATATCACGTCATGTCCAGCATATTAGTGAGGGTCTCTTCCTCTTTTGCTCTCTCTGGCTTTCGCTCGGGTTCTCGTTCTTCCGGGATTGCGGTTTTGGTTCGGGATTGTCGCTCCTCCGGGATCGTTATCTGGGAACAGACCTGGCTCAGTCAGGAGGGGGGTGAGCTATAAGATTGGGTGTCATTCATTTGCATATTTTGTTACTGTTATCATTATCTTTACTATTTAATATTAGTATTATTTTAAGTTTTCTCTCTATTATTAAACTGTTCTTATCTCAACCTACAAGCCTCCTTTTCCTTGCCCCCCAATCCTCTCCCCTATCCCCTGGGGGTGAGGGGGAAGTGGGTGAATAGCTGTGTTGGCTGCTAGCCAAGGGCTAGCCAAGTGAAACTATCACACCTGTGTATCCAGTAAAGGATCAAGATTCTCCTTATCTCTCCTTTTGTCTGTCCTACACAGTGAATCATTTTTATTCAAATGTAAGTATCAGTGCAGGACAAATTAAAGTATTCTGGCAAATAAGATTGGACATCCAAGTGAGGACCTGGAAATTAAATAAGAGACGGTCGAGATAAAACACTTGTCAAAACAGCCTTTTTGATGGCATATAACTTCTTGAAAGTCTGACTTTTTCTTTGTGAATTGTTGATAGTAATTTTGTTTGGTAAAAATTTGAAGAACTATTTCTTAGTTAAAATTAATATATAAAGCATTTGAATTGAAATGGAAATAAAGCATTTTCATTAACCCCAAACAAATTTATATCAGTTTGGAAATTAATTTCTGATTGTCTTTACTGTGCAGTGCACTATGATTGCTGTATAACTACGTATTTATCTTACTATGCTATATTCTTCTAGCCATTATTTTTGTTTTGGGTTCTTTTAGTTCTTTATTGACCTCAAAATGCTATTTGCATGCTTTGAAATAACATGATGTTTATATTTGCATTAATGAAAACAAAGGCAACATTACTCTGATAACCATAGAGATGTCATTGTTTGCAAAACACTTCCATTTCTTCATAGCAAAACCAATTCCTTGTGTGTTTCAATAGCAAACGAAGGCTCAGCTATGTATGCTGTGCACTTGATGCAATCTGAGCTTCAGTAATTTATGGAACTTTAAGAAGGGTAATCAGAGCAGCAAAGCAGCAATTCATAAGCAATTGCCATTTAGACAAGAGGCATAAAATTTTTGATTTTTGCATTTTTGATAAAATGCAATTGAGGCATTATTTAAACTGAAGTTGCAATGAGGTAACCTTCACTTACTTAATATATCATCATTAATTTTAATCATCCATATTTATTATTTTTGGTATTAGAAAAAAGATAATTAAATTCTAATTCAAAATTCACATCTGTACCTTGATGTAGATATTCTGCTGCAGCTTTGCTTTACTAAAAATATGTTTTTTCTTAACAGCCCATTAAAGAAATGACCCTGTCTGCAAAACTGTGGCTCATATGTGTAGATTAGTAATAATACTATGTTTTACACCCAATGTTAATTTAGCAAGTAAATTGTTACTATATTTGTTTTTAATTGAATAATAAGAAATATTGAATGTGATTGTACAATTTACTGTATTCTTTTTATAGTATTTTAGTTGGGTTACTAAGTTTTCCCCACATTTAATTTACGGATACTGAAAATTATTCATGTAAGATTAATGAATAATTCTTCATGAATGTTATTTCTTCAAGTTCTCATTTTAATGAGGCATCATCTACATGATGTATTTCAATATCCAGGTGGAATAGGCAATTTTTTTCTGGTATAAATACTTGCTCTTGCTGACCAGAAACTGTTTTCTGTCTTTCCAAGCATTCCCCAAAATCTATCAGGTTCTGTTTCTGTTACAGGATGCAAAAAAAATTACTTAAATATTAAAAAAAAAAAATTAAAAAAAGTTAGAGCAGAAGAAACTGAGTCTGAAAAAACTTGAAAGTTACACAAAGTCCCAGCCTTGTATTACAAATAAACTTCACTGCAGAAATGACGAAGTGTAACCACACCAAAGATATGGAAATAATAAATGTATTTATGTTCTAGATATAGGAAGGGGATGACATCTTAAAATTATTTTAAGATTATTTAGTCCATGCCCACTCAAAAGCAAAGGGGAAAATGACTGTTAGCTTTTGATATCTGCAGACTTTTAGATGTTATTAATTCCGAATCTAATACTTGGGTGTTTGACTCATAAATATTTTAAGACACATGAAGTATAACATTTACACATATGCCATGGGAAAAAATAGTATCAAATCTGCACTGAGAGAGATTTTGGCTTTGATAAATCGTTACTGTAATTTGATGATCTGGGAGAGTGTTGGTTTTAAAGGGTTAGACCCAAATAGTTCAGTCTATACACAGTGGAACACTTAAAAATCAACCTTAGGCTTCTGCTTCAAATTTTTATTGGAGTGGTTTGTAACTAGCTGTCTTGCTCTGGGACATTGTTAACTGCATCTCTCAGAAGGTTTTAAGCTTAATGATTTGAAACTGCCCTTCTTTAGCACAGTAGGAAGGACATGTAAATCTTTGTTAGAGTTAATAGTTTAGATAATTATAGAAGTTTTAGACTTGCTCTTTAATTTGACAGGCAATTTAGAGGACCAAGAAAATGTGCCACTTGTGAACCCTATCAAGAAAATGTTTTTTTTTTCTCTCTATTTCACTATTCTCTACTCTGTTAATTCAACTACAGAATGAGAATAGAAACACCTTTGCAATATCAATTTTGCTGTCAAGATTAGCAGTTCTTTTGCTCAGTGGACATTTCAGCTTTTTGCAGGAATATAAGACTCACATAGAGACAAGGCAATGCTATCCTATGATAAGAGCTTCATTGACATTGATTTTTAGCTCCACCACTAAAATTGGTTATTCAGAGTTTAGTACATTCAGATGTAGAAGATTTAAGAGATAATTCAATATCTGATAAATGAAAATATATTAAGACCTTTATTTAAAAGCTGTGATTTCACAGCTTTGTTTGGAAGAGAACAACAGATTTTAGCAATTGCTAAAAAGAGGAAAACATTTATTGTAGACTGTTAGCTATATACTTAATTAAAATTTAAGAATCACAACTGTAGCCTTGCTGCAGCTTATGAAGCTTAATCTCAGCCATTGATTCATAACTGGATCCTGATAGACCGTAAACTTAACATTTCCTGTTTATTAGAAGGTGTACTTAATATATCCGAGTAAAAGGCAAATATGATGACCCAATATAGACGTATCAATATTTAATGTAAGGCTGATTAGCATTTTATAGTCTGTAGACACTGGGACTGACATTAATGACTGAGCCACAAAAAGTTATTTGATCCTTAGTGGTTACCAGGTGAGCAAATGTGCTAAGAAACCTTTGTGGGTCATAGAAAAGGGTGTCTGCTTTATTGATTTTTATACATAGGATTAATTTTTAATGCTTTAGGCAATAGACACAGCCTTTAGATAAGACAGAGGTACATGGTAGAAGGGTATTATAACAACAGTGCTCTGATTGCCATAGGCACAGGCCTGCATCATTGGAGGAAAGGACAATTTTTTCACAGAATAATATAGAATGTTCTTTTCTAAGCGTCCAGCTGGTGAGCAACATCATACACATAAAAAGGCCTTTACAGCATGTGCTGTGAAAGTCTATAAACAAGATGAAATGGGACTTGTCTATCTCACAGATAAAGCAATCTAACAGAATGTTAGGGATCGAAAGCCTTGAGAAATACAAACTTTGAAGCATAAGAGCAGGCAGATTCCACGTGCTATGTGTGTACTTCACCTAGCAAAGAGGTGAAATGGTGAGTCCATTTGGAAGAGAAGAGAAAGCTGTCACACAGGGAGAGGATGTCCTCTGGAGAGGGTGCTCCTCTCAGCCACAGTGCTGTACACCAGCCTGCCCACCCTGTAGATGCAACAAATACCTATTCTCAATTTTAAAGGAAAACTTTTAACTTCCTGTGCCACTGAATCTTTGATAGATTCATGCATTACAGAAAAAAGCACTTGCGCCAGCTAGTAGCCTAAGAATTTTACACCATCCCACTGACTTCTAGTGTCAGATGTTTCTCTTCCCTCATACCTGAGAATACACCATCACATGGGAGCCCCACCTGCCCACCCAGGGAAAGGCATCCTTCATGGCTCTGTCAGAACACTCTCAACCATATCACCTCACGTCTCTGGTTAATTTGGTCCTGGCATACAGAGTTACTAATTCCTGTTGTTTCTCCAGGCCCAAGTAGCCCAAATCCTGAGTGAAGGCCAGAAATTATTTTGTTGCATGTATAATGACTCCCCTAAACTTTTAGGCCACAATTCACAGACAACTCCTAGAGCTCTTGTTGGGCCTCACAGCCCAAGTTCCCTAATTCACAAGTAATATGTATGAAATGTAGACTAGTTAGCATCAAGATGTTAAAAAGAACAGCTCCTTTTTTTACTTATAATAGGAAACTGCTGTGTACTGGATGCAACCATGTCACACTATTTGGCTTATTTTTGTAAATTACATTTGCTTTTACACATTGGTTACCAGGAAGAAGAAGGACATTGCATTTAGATCTCAGCTGAGAGCCAGGTAGCTACAAGCATTTATTTTCAGAGAATCATAGAATAATTTAGGTTGGAAAAGACCTTTAAGATTGAGTTCAACTGTAATGCATTATTGTGGAAAAACATGAGATATCAACTCTGCATGGAATATAGCGAGACAAATATTTCTTTTACACAAAATGTAACAGCTTGTTGCATGCTTTCATATCCTTTTAATCTACCTAGCCACACAGGCAAACAGTCATAGCTGCCTTTTGGCAACAATAAACAAAATGACCGTATGCACTGAGGGACAGTTCCAATAGCAAATTTCATCATTGCTAAGAGAAAAAAATAACAAATAAATTTCTTTTCCTGGATAATCATAAACTCTTATGCTGGGCTGCTGCAGAATAGTCTCTAAAGCATTCTATCCTTTCACCTAACCTACATAGCCTGAAGCTAATTTCATTCACTGTGACTTGCAGGAAAAAAACCAACAGTGTCACTTCAGTAATGGATATTAGAAGCTACTTAAGACCTTAATGCTGTATTTCTTCTCATCTGTATGAAATTAATCTCCATTTATTCTCATGAGAAGGCAGTGCTATGTAAATCATATTTTTTCAGAAATGTCAGTAGGTTGTAGCAAGCTGAAATGAAAAAAAAAAGCTTTATGTAAAGGGAAGTAACAATACTACTAGTGTTATTATTATTGTTGTTTTTGTTGTCATTGTTATTACTACTGATATACTGGATCCTTGGAACTGAGATAAATTTGATCACTGGAAAGCATAATTTTTTGTCAATGTGAATGTCTATGTTGTTTGCCACTAGATATTGCCAAAGAGAAGAGTCAGTAGGATGCTTTTTCATTTCTGCAGTGCATTTAAAATATTTTTTTTTTACAAAGTTCAGAAGACTGTTCATTTTACAGTAAGAAATAAACAAACAAACAAACAAAAAAAAAAAGGTGCAATTGGAAGGGAAGAAGCAGAAAGAATAACTGAATTCTAAACCTTACTGGAATCCTTCATGTTTAAACAGCTCCCTGTTTACTCAGTCATCTGTGATGATGAAAATAAATGCAACTGCAGACCAAGATCTTATTAACCACAGTCTATGCAACTGCAGGCATAACCTCTATAGTAACTGCTCACTTAGCACTGTGCACAGCTGTCAGCAGATATAAACATGAGCATAAACTGAGAGCTAATAGCATGACAGGATCTTGATAGTAAAAGCTGTTGTCAGTCTGCTGTGATTCCTTCATAACTGTAGCTCTTGCATGCTAGAGAATCGAAGTGGCGCTTGCTGTAGCTCCTGGGTGCTCTCAGGAGAGTGGTAGTTGTCCCTGTAGAAAAAACATGCTTTAATATATTGGGAAATACAAAGTTTGTATGCCATATTCTTTCCATAATGCTCCCGGTGCATCATGCACACAATCTATAGAACATAAAAATGGTTCAAATAGTGAGCTCAAGCTCACAGTGGGAAGTCCAGCTCTCCACTCTGTTATTCAGCAATTAATTGGAAGTAGTAATCTTTTTTTTTTTTCTTAAATTAGACTGATATCACCCTTTTATTAAAAGGTATTACAGGTTTTTTTCATGCAAAAATCCAAAGTTTCCCTAAAATTGTTCACCAGTTTTTAAAATTTATGTGTAATGCAGAATGAAATTGTCTGTTTCGTCACAATAAGAGACAAACTGGCTGATATTAATGAATTATTATAGCACATTGCACAGAAACAATTCTGCCCTGGAGGAAAGGTCAATACTACCAGTAGGTCTTTTCCACCTAAAATTACGTGAGTCAGTAGACCATATGTAGTATTCCCAAAAAGTATGGGCAGATTTGGCTTCCAAGAATTGTACTGCTTGGAGCACAGGGCTCCAGGTTTTCTGATATTGTAAGACCATTCCATAAAGTTAGAGGTGGAATTTCTTTAAATCATAGTAAAGCTGGACAGAGTTAAAAATATGTAAAAAAACAGATACAGTTGAAGGAAAAATGGTCTTCATTGGCACAGAACCTGTTGGCAATGATGTCTTCTAAGGAGGAACAGCCTAGAAAATCAAAATCCCCCAAATCATCACACAGTGCCACTGTTTCAGGAAAAGGAATAATTTAGCTCAGCTCAGCTCAGTTCAACTGCAAGCACTCAGTATATTCGCCTCTTTGAAAAAGGAATAATCTTTGCTGGAGAATGACAGCTTAGGCTATATACGACAGCACTGAATATAAACACATCTGCTTCTTTTAAGATCTTGCACAAGGTTCAGGACCCTGAACTTTCTGCCATGGACAATTCTAAACAAACCACAGGAGAGTTAGTCAGGGCACTGAGACACTGAAATCCCAGCATGAGTGAGACACAAGCTTAAACAAATTTGTCCACAGGATCATTGTTTAAAAGCACACCCTCAGAAGCAGAGTATGCAATGGCTATGCTGAGTATATTCAGGACTTCATTTACTTTTAGTCAACTACCATCTAAATGAGTTTTTGTGAGGAACTGTATATTTGTCTACTACATCTCATCACCGTAAGATCTTTCTTTCTGAAGGTCACCCACTGATTAGTCATATAGGAAACAAAGCATTTGGAACCAGGTCATTTATTTGAAGTTTTTTTCTTCTGCCAATGACTTATTTCTGTAAATCTGTCCTTCCTAACATTATTTACTCTGAAATAAACTTAATTTATGCTATCATGACTTCTCTGGAGCATATATGCCCTTGATTCCCTGGAGAGAATTAATGACAGTTGCAGAGAAATGTTTATAATTTATTCATTCCCCCTCCTTTCTTCATCTTTTTCAAACTTTCCTAAATTTCATGTGACAATAGTCATATGAAATCCTCTGGCTCTACCTGCAATCAGGAAGAAAGAAGACAAAATACCGGGAGTGTGAAATGTGGTTTAATTTTAAATAACTACTTTTCTTATTTACAAACACATACTCACAATAAAATTAGATTATATAAACCCTAAGAGTAATTTTTGTCTTAGAAGAGAAAAAAAAAATCCAAACTGCTATCTATCAGTCTCTGTATGTTTGCAGACCTAAAAACTATAATTATTCCCTCCTTTTTAAAAATGATATTTTGTGGAGAACACATTGATTGCTGTTTACAAGTTTCCAATGTCACTGACGACTTTAATAAAATCTAATAGAACAGTCTGGACACCAGAGTTGGCATTAAAGTTTTATTCAGATTCTGATACTTGCTTATCATAAATTCAGGGATTACTGGAGGAAATAGCTGGGACCAGTACAACTTCTATTTTTACCCAAGTGCGATTACACTAAATTTATCCTCCTTGTGTTCTGCAAAGTGATATGAACCAACATTACTGAAATTAAAAATCATGCCTTTGTTTTCTTCACCTAGTTTGGGTGCTTGTTTGATGAGAGAAAGGTCCTTTCTTCTGGGAAAGGACTGAGCAGTTGAAGAGGCCGTACCAGAGCTAACTGGGAACAGGCTGAA
This sequence comes from Antrostomus carolinensis, assembly GCF_000700745.2. NCBI lineage: Eukaryota > Metazoa > Chordata > Aves > Caprimulgiformes > Caprimulgidae > Antrostomus > Antrostomus carolinensis. Next base: position 9,054 of record NW_010295191.1, read on the forward strand.
CTAAAACAAACAGCCATACTCTTTAGCCAGGCTGTTGCTCAAACTAATCCCTCTGTCTTTTCATCTGACAAAGCTGGCAGAAACGCATTGTTAGACAAACAGAAAGCTTCACCATTTTAGCACGTGCTCTCTATAAAAAACACTGAAAATATAAGGCACACATCTGATAAAACCCTCTTCTGTTCTTCTGAGTAGCATTGCAGACAAAGTTTTTCAGTCTATCTCTTTGTTTCCAGCTAGATTCGGTAAGGGCAGTAACAATAGCCCTGGCTGAGCGGTCAAAGCCAACATCACAGTTCAGCATCTCTCATAGAATCATAGAATGGCTTTGGTTGGAAAAGATCTTTAAGATCATTGAGTCCAACTGTAAGAAAGTTTTTTGAAACACAGTGAACACTATTTTATGAACAGTTAAAACCGCACACACTGTAAAACGTCAACAAAGTTATTTGAAAGGCAATTTACAGTTCAGTAATCGGTGAAACGTAGTTTACTCTTCATGGAATGAATCCTCAGAGACCCTTGTAGAGATTTAAGCCAGGCTCTGACCCTAGGGTTTTGAGTTCAACAGTTTCAAGCTTCCTTCTTATTTTCAGTCATTTCCTTGGAGGGTCTCTGAATGAGACAGGAGGCCAGGGAGGCTAGATAAACAAATGATTAAAGCAGTTGTTTTCTAATGCAGTTTGAGTGCAAATGCTTCCTTTCTTTCATTCCACCAGATTTCTGGTTATTATAGAAAGAAAAAAAAAATGACTCCTTAAAAAGCAAATCATAAGACAAGTATCTCAGTTTGCAAGATAGCTTTGAGTGCATTTTATGTGACTATTTAATGCAGTTCTATGCCAGTCTTCCTGAGCAGGTACTGAATAAAATACAAAAAGCCTTTGTTTTCAAGGTGTTAAATTGAAATAAGTCTTAGTTCTTAAGCTATTGCTTGTAACAGGAATCAAATCTTAGTTCCCCGACACCAGTGTCTCAAAAACTTAGTCAGTCATGACTAGAAAACAAGATCATTATTTCTGCTTTTCTGATTTTGAATGGCACTATTATTTTCAAGCAATGGGAAACAAACCTGCATACTTTGTTTCTACCACCGAATGGTTTGAAGGCACAAATTGCCTTCCCTGTATATTTAGTGGGAAGATTTTATGACTTTTTCTGATTGAAAAGAGGATAGGGGTGAATTTGGGAGACATCTATTCTCCTGTTATTGGCATAAAAAAATATTATTTGGCAAATTTTAAAAACGTTCATATGCAAAATATTTTCTTTCATACAAATGAAAATTGGAAAGTTCAAATGAGAATCTAAAATTTTAACAAGGAGAATTCTCCAAGAAAATAGAAATAGAAAGAAATTATATGTTCCAATGTGAAAATAGCATATTTTCTGCAAAGCAATTGATTTATAATATCTAACATTCCATCAAGATTAAAACAGAAAGGCTAAACTAGAATTTAGTCTTTATTCATAAGTCAGAACATGAAAATTAACTAAATTATTTGTGCATAGTTCATATTTAATTTCATATTATTAAATACTTCAGGCATTCATCTGACTTCAGCCATGTACAAGTGAGACATTTAGTCCAGGTTAGTCATCTCGGGTCCTTTACTATTTGATAGAGTAGCATCAAAAACACATACATTTTTTGCAAGAAAACAAAAGAGAACCTACTTTCTATCTCCAAACACTGGAGTTTCCTTTGTGGATGTCTGAGGGTCTTAATCAGGGCCTAAATTAACATGATGGATTCTTTTTTCTTTTTTGGATAACTCATTTTTATGAGTTTTTTATTTTTATTTTTTATTTAAATAACTGTGGTGGTTTGGGTGGATTCACCCTTTTGCTTGCAGCTTGCAGCCAAACACAGCCTGCTCTATCACCCTCCCGCCCCCCCTCACCCAGGGAGTAGGGGAGAGAATTTGGAAAGAAGGGCAAAGACTCATGGGTTGAGATAAAAACTATTTACTAATTAAAAGAAAATGATAATGATAACAACAGTAATAACAGACTATACAAATGAG
>NW_010295191.1:11182-24206 GCF_000700745.2 Antrostomus carolinensis
GTGCCCCGTCTTCCGGTCATCCCTGGTTAATATACTGGCATGACGTGATATGATATGGAATATTTCATTGGCACAACCAGATGCCAGTTTTGGGTTTTGCTCCTCACTGCGCTTCCCCCCTCCCAGTCCTAATGCAGCTGTGAAGGAGCAAAAAACACGATGGCCTTGAAGCTGCAGCAACACAAGTACTGTTATCAAAGTTCTTCTCGTGATATGTCTGAACTGAAACACTGAAAGTAAAATACTGCTATTCCAATTACTAAAAGGAAAATTAACTCTACCCTAGCAAAACCAGGACAATAACCAATATTGAATGTCAAATGGATATGTAAAATTAACTTTCATCCTCATGAGTATTTATACTAGTGAACTCAGAGTTTCAAACATTTCCAAGTGTAGCCAGAGTATAATTACCTCGTGTATGAACATTCAGGAAGTCTATAGCTCCATAGCAGAAATTGTGATGTTTCCAAAACACCTGTTTTTCCAAAATGCTGTTTTTACTGTATCCAATCACTATATAATGGCATAGGGAAACCATGTTGTAACAAAGTTACCCCGATGAACTCCTCCCAGGTGGCATGGATGCCCATTGTCAAATTCTGCAGCAGCCAAAGGGAGCTGGCAGGATCCTGCACTTCCAAGCCTGGATCCAAATTGCTGTCAACAGCATTGTATGGTTTACAAAACATCAATAACAAGAAAAGGCCACATGTAGTATTCTAAACATTGGAACACTTAGGAATAAATAAGAAATCAAAATTAAATTCACACTTTTATGTTTCCATTACGAATGAGGAGAAGAGATCATGCTATGCTAACTCTTCCTATTGCATTAGATTCTGAAATGTCTGGACAACATTTTTCTTCCTCCTCTGGTATTATACTTTTAATTGTCACATGATTACCCTCTTAGATTAGTGCTGATATTAACTAGAAAGAAGAAGAATAAAATATCATGAGAAAGTCTTTGCTTGCTAAACTTGAAAAGAAATCTTGAAGCCTACATATTTGTTGGTTTTACAATTGCTGAATGTCTAGAAATAGAATCCCCTCTTAGAAGTGAACTAAACCTTCAAACTCAGATGTTTGTCAGTGTTTCTCTTAGCAGACCTTTTAGCAAGACTTCAAGTGCTGCCCAGCAATTGAAACCTTCTTTGTGAAGTACTTTATTCAGGCAGAACTCCCTTTGCCCTGTAATGCCAGGCTCCTGACAGAAAGATGTCCTCAGTGATTCAGACCTGAAAGCTAGGCAATGCAGGAAGGGTAGGTGTCGGTGAAACCCTTCCCCTGCTGTATCTGAGTCACTGATCAGCATGCCCCTAACACACATCCTTGCAGCCCATTTCTGAAGAGCATGCATCAAACCCTCGAAACAAGCCATGCATCCTTTGCAAAAGTAAAAGGTCTTCTGGACAGTAATCCACTTACATTTGTTCTGCAGTTGAACACTGAGGTTTCTCCTGGAAATAAATGATCAATATGTTTTCATGCACTGTGGTTCTTTTTATATCCCATCCTCTCTAATTCACAGAGTTCTACATGTTACTCTGCTTCTACTACATATTGCTATGCTTCTGTTACATACTGCTTTGCTTCTGCCCAGGCATCGTTATCGCCAGAGTATGCTCTCTCATTCTCCCTTGGCAGAGGAAAGAGCCCTGCTCTGTGGGTGCTCACACAACCTGCACGTCTCTGCATGTCTCTGCATCACAGTGACTTGATCTCACCTGTGCTTCCACTGTTGTACATCAAAATCCCAGAGAACAGGGACTCTACACCACAACTGCAGTGTAATTGCAGCTCTGTCTCATCCCCTGAAACAATCTCCAGGTCTCTTCAGATTACAATCATATCCTTGCCAAGCTGATTCAGCTAATCAATCCCCAGCACAGTGATAGCTAAGGTACTGACTGCACTCCTGTATGCAAGGAGCTCTCTGTGCCTATTGCCAGCTCTAGAGAAGCAGGGTCTGTACTTTGATTAATTTCCTGAGTTTGTATCACCAGCTTCAATCTCTTGAAAAGGCACAAGGCAACCTTAAAAGTGAATTGGAAAGGTGTTTTGTTTGTAATCTGTCACTGAGATATTCCTCAGTATGGAGGATGACAGGACTGAATATTATTTCAATTAAAAGTGTCAAGCTTTTGTCAGCTGGAGAAATCAAACAAGCAGCACATGTGGCTGCAAAGGCAGTGGAAGGGCTGATTTCGCAGGGATGCTTGTCTTGTGATTTCAGTTGGAATTGTGAACAGTCATCCAACATATCTGAAAAATATTAAGCCTTTTAAAAGAGCACGAGCTGCTTTCTGATCCTACTGCTGATGTATCTTCTCTTCCTTTTCTTTCCCTCAGCCAGGTGAAAGAGATCCTCTCATCCCTTCCTGTTGGAACAGACAAAGCATCAAAGCCTTCAAAATCTGCTTGTGACCAACAGAGAATCTGACACAAGGTTTGTCCCTCGATAGCTCCTGATCCATTGAAGTGCCCTTTGCAGAAGGCTCTGGAAGAGAAGAGAGGGCTGCAAGCAGGAGCCTGCTCTGCTGAGTTCTGGTGCTTTATCTCAGATCACAGCCTTTGTATCATGGGAGCTGCTCCCCAAGCTTTTGGCCTCTTGACAAATCCTATTCAGTAATGTACACTAAATGAGTGCAGGTTTCCTGATAGTAACAGCCTTTTCTAGGAATTACAGCTGAGGCTATAAAAGTTATAATTCTTCACTTAGAGAAATTTGATAAGAATAATTTTTTGGTCAGGTCTGGTCAGAGCTGATTTGCAGACATGACTGCTGCAGGCAAAAATCTATTTAGATAATCTAACTCACTACCAATGAAAACAGAGGCTACGTGGAAGTCTTATACGTTAAATCTAGTCTTGTAGACCAGTAATATGATATATGACATGCAAGTTGTTTTTGTTTAGTTCACTTAAATTTAACCCTCATTTAGATGTATTTTTATATTTCTGAAATAATTTAATAAAACTAAAACCAGGCAACAGTAATCTGCCTTGTGTTAGAATTTCTTTTTTTCCTAACATTGTTCTTCCTTTACAGCTACAAGATTTCTGAGTGATGAAAATATTAAAAAATACAGTCTTGTAAAAAGAGATTAATTAAAGTGCAAGAGTTCAAAATTTAGACAGGTCACTTCCTTCTCTGTACCTCATTTTCTCCATCTGTAAAATTACACTGACTGTGTTAGTGAAGCAGTTCGAAATCGGAACGAAAAAAACCAAAACACTAACAGTAATGGTACTGCCATCAGCTCAGTTTAATGTTAAGCCAAACAGTAGTTCATTTATTATATAGGGTTTTTAGGACAATATTTTCTCCTACTGGAGTAGATAGGGGTTATACTGTGAACTGCAATCAGAATAAAATTAGGCAAAACACTGAAATCCAGCTAAATACCTACTGAGTTTCCACACCTTCCTTCAGAAGCTGAAATTCAAACCTTCAAAATTTAGTAATTGGCTATAAAAAAAGAATTAAAAAAAATGTTCTGTTAACTACAGCCACCCTGTTCCTGTGAATGTTGATTACTAAAGGACTTTCTACATTTGCACCCTCATAATTTGTTTGAATTTTTTTTCATTCAGTATTGCTTCTCCAAAAATACAGTAAGTGCCTGGAAGGAAGTGACTTCAGAAATGCAGAGGCCATGTTCAGTGGAGTTGTTACTGGTTTTCTGCACCACCTCAACTATTGTGTCTGAATTTCAACCCAGATCAGCAGACAGATTTGATTACAAAGATATGTAGTTATTAATACAAAGTAGTTGTATAAAAATATCAAAATAAACATCCAATACAATAGAGTCAATGATTTCCCGCAGCTTAACAGGTCACACAGGTTTGGTGACTTAACTGAGGGCAAAAGGTCTGTGTGAAACTGGCTGCAACTGCTGAATATACTGTCATGGTATTGTAATACTGAGAAGAGAAAAAAAAAACAACCAACCAACCAACCAAAAAACCCCAACTCCAAAACCACAACAAACCACTGTTTGAATCCAAATATTGTCATGAATATTTTAAGGATATTAGTCTCCACTGTGCATACATTGTTTCAAGCATGCTTATCCAGATATTGACTCTTTTTGGTTTCTGGTAGACATCACAGTCCCATGCAAAAAGTCATGTAAACGTGCCTTTGGTAAATCTGATTATTGTTGTGATCTACAAATATGCTTTTGTGGTGCACCTCATCTGATTACATACTTTCCTGTGGTCATGATGGCAGTGTTGCCCCGCCTCTGAGAAGAAGAGGGACACAGTCCAAACAACGGTAAAAGGCAACATGGGCTTTTAAATTATGTTGAAAAGCAATTTGAGGGAAAACCCTTGATTCTCAAGTAAAAGTTTACTAATCTGAATGGAGAAATAAGACAAGAAAATGAAAAAGAAGCTGAAACTTTGAGTTTTATGGTACTATCTGTACTTAGCAAGAGTCTTGTCATACTAGTATGATACACTAAAACCAGGGTCTCATTTCATGCACTTGTCCTTTGTCTCAAGGGCAAGGGCTTTTTCCTAAGTAATAATGCCATTGCCTCAGATCAGTTGTTTTCTCTGCCAGCTTCTTAATTTTTTCCCTTGAAGCTTTGGACAGGATGACTAGACGGAAATGTTTCTATCAATTTCATCTGTCCTGTGAAGCCTTGATAACTCTGTTACAAAGTTGATAGAAAACAAGATATGAACAATAGACTTCAGTTGTTTGACTTATCTCAGAATTTGCGCAGCTGAAATATTTCTACCAAAGAAATATTAGGTAGAATTTTTCTACCTAATATATAATCTTAGAAATGAGTCTAGAAATAGAAGGTAGAAGTAATTTAAGTGCTTCTGAGCCTGAAGTTTTTCAAAAGGTCCTGGGGAGTTAGATGAATGGGTTTGGCATACAGACATCCTCTTCTTGCATATAGGGAACCTCCCTCTACTTCAGCACCATGCGAGCCCTGCCTTTTCCACCTCCCTCCCTGCCTAAGCACTGCCCTCTGTTTTGCTACTGCTCTAGTTTACATGCTATCATTGCACTAAGGATGGTTGGATGGCTGACCAGATAGCCTGTTCTGTCACTCGCATTTTCAAGTCACTCTCTAAGTTATTCAGAAGACATCTTTCCTTACCAGCCCAGCATTTCTCTTAGTACAACCTAAACCAAATAGACAAAACCACGGGGTATTTGGGTTTATGTCACAATATTCAGGCTTATCCAGGTATCTTGGAGGATTTGCTTGGAGAGCTCTGTCACTCACGAGAGTTGTGACCTTATGTGAAGACCACCACCATCAGTGCCCTGCAGCTTCAGCTCTCGGTGTCCATCATGCTGCCCTCCTTGCAGGCCCAGCCCCAGACAACTGGCACCTCCCTGGGGACTGGCCAAGGCCAGGCTGGGATGTGGGCCCATGGTTGGGCATGGCTCCATGGGGCCCATGGTCAGGCAGGGGAGGACTTAGGGAAGTGGGAGACCAGCCCTGCTGTATCATCTCTGGGAGAGGGTTGGTGGCCCTGGGGAGCTGACACAGTGTCCTGAGCTGTGGGCTGGTGCAGAGAGCCCCAGGGAGCAGGCACAGGCAGTAACACCTGCAAATATCCTCAGAATCCCAGTAGCATCTTGCTACAAGATAATCTCAAAGTTAAATACTCCTGAAACAAGAGACCTACCTCCAGCAGCTCATACCAGCTTTATAGGCATAATATTTGCATTTTTGAGGCTAGAATGGTACTAGCTCCAGGAAAAAAAAACAACAAAAAAAACCCCAACAACAACAACAACAAAAAAAACCCAAAACAAACAAAAAAACCCAACCTTACAATCAATCCTAATTACCATTTTTCACTCCCAGGTGGTCAGAACTTCATGCCCAAAGGCAACACCATGTGGAAGATCCCATCATTTTGGCTCTCCAAACACAGTATGACCACTCCTGCACAGTGTCATCTTGCTTTGACCCCCTCAGGCCAAGGTGAGGTGTTTCAGGCTTTTGAGATGGCCATACACACAGAAGGGAGCTTGGCATTTGGGTCCAGACTCCAAATATGTCTGCTATTGAGGATGAAGCACTTGGCAAGGGAGTCCTGGCTTGGGTCCATCTTTCCTCCAAACATGTAACAGTTTCAATGAAAGAAAATTCAGGAAGTTAATTCTGGTATTTTTCCATCTTGACATGTCTTGAAAACCTTTATACAATCAGAAATACTACTACATTTTCTCATAGACCATAGCATCCTGTGAGATTAATTAACAAAAGACAGAAAATTCCCTAAAGATTAAGTCAAGAAGTAAGATGAAACATACTTCTTTTCTCTACTTGTTTCCAGTGATTTAGCTGGAAATTTATCAAGTTGCAGGAAAATACTATAAGATGAGAATGATCCAGCTGTTGCACAAAACCCTGTTAGTTGTAAGTTTGTAGTTTACACTGTAGGTGGTCTTAGCTCTATTGCCTAGAGTTTTTTTCATTCCCCCTCTCACTGTATACGTGCCTGGAAACATGCCTTTCAAGCAATATTCTGTCCAGCTGCCAGACAAGACCAATATCTAAGTCTAGGCTTACAAGGAATAATGTATTTTTCTTGAAGGGGCTGAAAATGTCCACCCCCTACCACTCAGAAATGAAACAAGATGAGTTTGGCTTTGTCTTCTCTATCTTTAAGAGATAATAGTGTACAAATGTATATGAAAGTTATTCTATCTGATATCTTCAGTTCTTTACTCAGGAAAAGCTTAGGTTAGGTTTGGCCCTGAAACCAAATTACTATTTATCTTTCCAAATGGCAATTAGAAACATCTACAAAATGGTGGGAGTTCTGTATAGAAGTCACAAGGATAAAACAACTACACCATACCTCACAGCAACAATAAGTGATAAAGTCACTTTCATTCACTCTGAAGAACACCTTTGAGTGTCTCCTTGCTCTCATTCTTTCCCTCCTTCGAGAAAAAAAGAGAAGCATATAGCAAATGCATTTGTCATCCTTCATAAAAACAGAAATGGAAGATTAGGATAATTTAATTTTGCCCACACGCCATTTGATACCAACCAATGGATACAGCTCTGCTAAAAGAAATCATCATAAGAAATGCTCTAGGAGAAAGACAACAGAGAAAGCTATTCACGCATTTCCTTAACACTTTTGATTTCTTATGAGGTATAAATATTTCCTTAGCAATCAGATATGGTTTACAAATAAGAAAGAAAAAAAAAAAAAACAAACAAAAATAGCATAGGGTCTTTAGGAGAAAGAAAAGATGAATGGAATATGATCCAATTGGACTTTAATATTATAGAAATATCAGGAGGCAGTGAACTGTACGTCTTTGAGCCCTCCAACCTTTTTAAAGTGGGTTGTCATCTCAATTCTATCTTTCCAGTCTGGTCTTACTCCATCATGGCCCCCTACTTCTTAGGGTCAACATTTGCTGGTGAAATAGTGTCACAGCTAAGAACCCACTCCAGTATCACCCAAATTCTTCTGGTACTGGCCGCCTTACTGTAGGCTGCTGCACTGCTGTGCCATACCAAAAGCAAGTCAGCTTGTACTATAAGAATGATAATAAATATCATCAACAATAGAGTAAAGGAGGGAAATTTGAGGAAGGTTATCTCATAGCTACTTTTAAAAAACTTTATTTAGTCTACCTATTTATGATCTGAATAATATTAACACATTGGAAATAATTACTAATTTACGTGATCTATTATTTTTTATTACAACCTTATAATTAAACATCCTCTCCTTCTCTCCTTTCCTCTCTTCCCTCCTGATTTACCCAAAAGTCTGTAAAACTTCTCCATTAAAATTGTAATTTATCAGTGATCAAGATTGAATCTACTTCTTACTGTAAGTGTCTTTTCCTCAAAAATAGATCACAAGAAAAAAAGAAAAAAAAAGGCTCATTCCTTTTTTCAAAATGCATGACAATTACCTCCATCACTAGTTGTTCTTTTGGCATCATGAAACTTAAAAGTCAGTCATTCATTTAGATCCACAAGTCAGTAGCTCCACTAGTTCCATGTGAGTTCTTAATGACTACTCTCAAAATCTTTCTAACTCCAAAAAGCAAGGTATTTCCCATGTAGTTATTGATCCTTGGCATAAACTTGTAAATAAAACCACTGTTATGCCTCAAACACAACAAAATTAACGTCTCACTCTTATATGTCTAACTGATGGGGATGGAAGACTGGCTCCAGGTAAAAGACAATAGCATGGCTTCAGATATGCTCTAGCATTTTAAATCAAACTCCTTTGCTAATTACATAGAGATGTTGCTCAAAGGTATCCCAAAATTATTCGTTTCAGTATCTATGGTTCATATTTTTTTTCTGACACTCAAATTCCTAGCATAGCACACAAGCCCACACTCCCCTCTTTTAAGACCAACCTAAGCAAACTACAGTTTACAACCTCTATTCTAAGTCACCAGAAATCTACTCTCCTTTGTCATCAGTATCAGTCTGCTTAAGAACATATTCACTGACTTGGATATGGCTTTCTTTTGCCCACAGATACATTTACTTCTTTAAGCAAGTTCTTCAATCACATCAGAAGATTTTGACTGCCTGAATAGAGGAAGAATTAATTCCCAGTCCCATGGTAACTAGATAATTTTCTCTCCCAGTTTCTTCTGGTCAAATTTTGTTTCAGACTTCTCCATCATCCATAAAGGTAATGTTTTAACAAAGATCTAAACCAATCCCTTCCTGTAAGCCAAATTCTCTCCTGTTTCATCTCCTCCTGGTACCCCATGTGCCAGTGGGCAAGTCACAAAGGTTTAAATAATAACAAACTTCCCTTAACACCAGGCTAATGAATGAGTTATAAGTAATCAGATTATCTGATCATACATTTTTCTTTAACTTGCTGGAGAATAAAGAAATAATATTTTATACTCTTTGGTCTGCATTACTGTAGTATCTATGTGTTCTTATCTTTTGTTTTGTTTCTTACCTAATTTTTCCTCCTGGTTTGAAAAACTACTTGTAAATATTTGGAAGAGCTAAAGGAGCAGATAGTTCACAGTTAGATCAGAGTGTTAAGATTAAATCTGCAACTAGCCATTGATTACATCCAGGAGCGGAGTAGAATTATCTACAGCCCTTGAACGTGGATGAGGATTACTGAACAATGCTCCAAATTCAGGAAAGACTAAAACATTCAAACAAGGAACACATAATAGAGTCTTGAGAAATACATATTTGGATAAATATCTCTTAATACAAGTCACTCTCTAATTTTGATATTATGTGCAAAATAAGAAAATCTATTCTTGTGGTAACTTGGCATCAAGTGTACAAGGTTTGGTCAACTTGCTCTGACCGGTTTGACACTCACTTCAGCATGTATAGACTGTGAATGACTTTAACCTGCCTTGCAATTCATCAGGGCTGAGATTTTCTATTTCTTAATAGAAGGATAATGTAGAGGAAGTTCTCTCTCATGGTAACAGTAATATTTAGTCCAGAGCTACAGTATTGTAAAGATTGATTAAGTAATTGCCAGTGAATTCACTAAGGGAACAGCAACAGAAAGGGACTATTCAACATAAAGTGAAACATTTAATTTATGTTATGTAAATTACTTGGCAACTTCTTAATTATTTTTTTAATATTGATAGTATTTTCTCCAGATGTGGTTTAATACATGGATCTTTCAATTTAGCAAAGAGGTAAACAGAGGAAGAGGTATTCAGAAATGAAAGACTATGCCATAGCATGATAGAAATATATTGTACCAGAAGGGGTCATTCCCTCCTGTCCTCTGTGCCGAGGCAGCACACATTAGATTTAAATCTAGAGTATCTAAAAAAAATCTATATTATCTTTAAAAAATTTAATGAAGGAGATTACATAATCCCTTTAGCTGACAGATTTCTATACTAACATGAATTTATGGCTTTAGAAGATTTCCCTAATATCTGACATAAAATTCTATCTTTGGGGGGAAAAAGAGGAGACTGTAGTCCTCCTTATAATAGACTTTTACATTTTGAAAAACTATCATCAGTCTTCCTTGTTTTAGATTAAATAAAGTTAAATTAAAACATTAAAGCATTCTGTTACTTTTCTCTGTGCTGAAGAAGAGTATCTGAACCCCAGCACAATGTTTCAGTTTAAGCATCACCAGAACTTAGTAAACTCATAAAATATTGTCCTGTGTGTTACAGGAAATATTTTTGTTAGTATATTACATCACAAAATTTATCTTATTTAAAATAGTATCACATTGTATATCGTTGCTGGTTTGTTATCCCACATAACTCCCACACTTTTCTTATTAAACTGCTGTCTAGTCAGGTTTTTGAATTTTGCATCCGATTTCCACTTTCTGGATACAATGATTTATACTTTATTTTCTGAGTTTCATCATGTTGATTTTGAATCATTTTCCAGTTCAAGAAGAAGAAAAAATAAATATTTAATCCTTGTCTCCAGCCTGCCACCCTTCCTAGGTTGGTATAATTGTGCAAATTTGGTAAGCATGTTTGTTTACTATTTCCCAAGCTGTCAATTAAGATATTAAATAGAACCTGGGTCAGGGCAAACCAAGTTTGGGTCCCTTCCGAGGCTCCTGCCAGTGTGAGTGCATGTCACTGACATCTATTGTCAGTGTTAAAAAGCTAATATGCTTTTTAACTTCTTCTAGTTTCAGATCACATTGTTCCTACCTATACCACACTTCCTTAGTTGGTTTATGAAAACAGTGTGTGGACAGTAGGATCAACTGTTCTCTCCTTATTTATGCTCTGAAAAGCAAAATTAATTTGCTTTGGCTTGGTTTAATCTCAACACCTTTATGATGTACGGATGTTTTATTTTGTTGCTTCATTATCTCAGTGTTTACAGCTTGATTACTTAATCATGTCTTCCAGTAATTTTCTGACCATTTAAGCTGACTGATTGAGAATTCCTCTTGTTTTCCTGTATTTCTTTGTTATGAAGGGATATTTTGTTTTTCTTCCCTTTTGTCTTTCATGGTTTTCCAAAGATACTCATTGTTCCTTCTACTTACTTTTGAGAAGTTCTTCATGTATCCTAGGATAAATATCTGAGATGTTGCTGACATACACTGCTGTCCTTCACTCAAATACTGATTGCTCTTGCCCTACTCACAGTTTCTGTGGGTGCCTTTCTTAGGGAGAACACATCATTACTATCTTTAATTTCCTAGATTTCTTCCCCAAAGTTGATTAGCATTCTGAATGCCCATTAAGGACACAAACATTTTAGATTATTAAAGATACCTCAAAAGATTTACCCCTGTTATAATTTCTGTCTTTTAATTATATAATGTGGGCCTCTTCTTAAAAGTGTTTTAATATCACTAGCCTGTATTGACACTGTTGGGAGGACAGTGGTACCTATGCCATAGGTCTTCTCCTCAACCTGTGAAATCACATCCAAAGCCATTGTTTTTTCTTTTCTTAAAAAAACCCTCAACCCATTATATTTTGGTTCATCTGCTTAGAAGAAGTTTATTGGTTGGTCTTACTTATAATTTGGCTGATTGTTCTCTTTACCATAGCCTTTATGCCTTTGAAAAGTTATTAGATTGTCACTCTACTATGTTCAATCTTGCTTAGTCATGCTTGGCTTAGCTCTATTAGCTTATTTGATGTCTTTGATTCTAAATCTTCACTGGCATGATCACAGTAAATCCATTTTCAAATTATCACATTAATATCTCCTGTTCCCTTTATTTCTTTAAAGCAAGTAGTTGACTGTAATCCAGATTCTGAATGTTTTTCTGCAGCTATATATTCATCTGTCTGCCACAAACTTTTTATTACAAACCAAGTGTGGTGGTTTGGGTGGATTCACCCTTTTTGCTTGCAGCCTGCAGCCAAACACAGCCTGCTCTATCACCCTCCTGCCCCCCCTCACCCAGGGAGTAGGGGAGAGAATTTGGAAAGAAGGGCAAAGACTCACGGGTTGAGATAAAAACTATTTACTAATTAAAAGAAAATGATAATGATAACAACAGTAATAACAGACTATACAAATGAGTGATACACAGTGCTCACCGCCCACTGACCGATGCCCGGCCTGTGCCAGCTAACGATCCCGGAGCCGAGACGGTCCCGAACCGAAACCCCGGAAGAGTGAGCCCGAGCGATCCCCGAGAGAAGTGCCCCGTCTTCCGGTCATCCCTGGTTAATATACTGGCATGACATGATATGATATGGAATATTTCATTGGCACAACCAGATGCCAGTTTTGGGTTTTGCTCCTCACTGCGCTTCCCCTCCCAGTCCTGGTGCAGCTGTGAAACAAACAGCGTGGCCTTGAGCTGCAGTAACTAAAAACATTGGTACTTTATCAACGTTCTTCTCATGATAAGTCTCAACTGAAACACTGAAAGTAAAATACTGCTATTCTAATTACTAAAAAGAAAATTAACTCTATCCTAGCAAAACCGGGACACCAAGGAAAACAAACAAACAAAAACATTTGTTTTACCAAGAGTTCTTCCATGAAGGGTTATTTCAATATGAAAAGATGCAAGGTAAAGTTAAGGTACACTCTCATGCCAATCATATATTTCTGACTCAAAAATTATATTATTAATATAAATTAAAACACTACAAATACCCTGATAAAAAGTAAAACATTATGAAAATAGAACTGTGTTTTAAATTTTATTCAAAATTATGTATTAAACAAATTTCATCCTTTAAATATCTACCTCTATCATCAAATCTGATATTAAAAGAGGACTTTCCTCTATTGCTTAGGCTCCTGAACATTTATCATATGGTCACAGCTCTGAGGAGATTAGGTTCCTGTTTAATTTTTTAACATCCTTCTAAAAAGCCATTTATTTTCACCACTTATGCTCACAATTAGATACTGTGTTGTTATTTGTCTTCCAAAGTGTGGCGGTTTGACCCACAGTGTGACCATGTGGTCCTCCCCCAACCCAGTGAGATGGGATGGGAGACACAACAAAGTGGGCAGGGCATTAGGAATGAAGGACTGGGATGGCTCACCCACCAGTTATGGTCACGGGCAAA
>NW_010295192.1:0-292 GCF_000700745.2 Antrostomus carolinensis
GAGGGGATGGGGACACAGGGGATGGGGACATGCTGCCTTCACTCATGGCTTTGAGGTGCCACCTCTGCTCACCTTGTCCCCATGGCCAAGTGGGAGAGGAAAAGCTGAGCCCTTCCCCATGGAGCAATGGGGAAACTGAGGCACAGGACACCTGGGGACACTGTAGGGCCAGCGGGCAAAGCTACCCCCATCATGGTTCCCAGGATG
This sequence comes from Antrostomus carolinensis, assembly GCF_000700745.2. NCBI lineage: Eukaryota > Metazoa > Chordata > Aves > Caprimulgiformes > Caprimulgidae > Antrostomus > Antrostomus carolinensis. The sequence goes on from NW_010295192.1 coordinate 208, forward strand.
TCCCCTTTGTCCCCACGGGTGCTCCTGGAAAAAAAAACCTTTTAATACCCAAAATGAGGGACACCCGCGGGGATGGGGGGGGGGG
>NW_010295192.1:324-2302 GCF_000700745.2 Antrostomus carolinensis
GAAGGTCACCAGGGAGGGCAGGCGAAGGGGTGGAGGATGCCACGGAGGATGGTGCCAGCTGTATCTGGTGAAAGGCAAATCATTCAACGGCACCAACCGGAGAGGAACCAGCGCGGGGACGCCGGTGCCAAAATACCAGCAGTAAAGTAGTTAACGGGGAGCGAGGAGCCTGCGCGGCGCTTGGGCCCCATCCAAAGGAGTTAGGTCACCAGGGAGGGCAGGCGAAGGGGTGGAGGATGCCACGGAGGATGGTGCCAGCTGTATCTGGTGAAAGGCAAATCATTCAACGGCACCAACCGGAGAGGAACCAGCGCGGGGACGCCGGTGCCAAAATACCAGCAGTAAAGTAGTTAACGGGGAGCGAGGAGCCTGCGCGGCGCTTGGGCCCCATCCAAAGGAGTTAATGTCCCACAGTATGATCGATTCCTTGTCAGCCACCATTTCAAACCCATCCAAGATGAATGGCATCATTTCCCTGCTCTCATTTTCGGTGGAATTAAGAAGCCATTAGCTAACAGAAAATTTTTTTGGCAACTTTAATAAAATAAAAAACAACAAAAACAACAACCAAATAATAAAGGAAAAAGAAGAAAAAAAAAAATAAAGCTCCGGGAGATATTTGTAGCAAATGTTCCCCGAGGTGATTGTGGGGATGTAAATAATGTCCTGTGTCCTGGCCAGATCTGTGGTGCTGCTGGTGGTGGTGATGGTACCAGTGATGGTGACAGTACTGGTGATGGTACCAGTGATGGTGACAGTGATGGTGACAGTGATGATGGTGACAGTACTGGTGATGATGATGTAACAGTGATGGTATCAGTACCAGTGATGGTATCAGTGATGGTGATCGTACTGGTGATGGTAGAGGTGACAGTGATGGTACCAGTGATGGTATCAGTGATGGTATCAGTGATGGTGATGGTACTGGTGATGGTACCAGTGACATTGATGGTACCGGTGATGGTACCAGTGACATTGATGGTACCGGTGATGGTACCAGTGATGGTATCAGTGATGGTGATGGTACTGGTGATGGTACCAGTGACATTGATGGTACCGGTGATGGTACCAGTGACATTGATGGTACCAGTGATGGTATCAGTGGTGTTATCAGTGGTGGTGATGGTACCAGGGATGATACCAGTGATTGTATCAGTGATGGTGATGGTACTAGTGATGGTACCAGTGACAGTGATGGTACCAGTGATGATATCAGTGGTGTTATCAGTGATGGTGATGGTACTGGTGATGGTACCAGTGACAGTGATGGTACCAGTGGTGTTATCAGTGATGGTGATGGTACTGGTGATGGTACCAGTGACAGTGATGGTACCAGTGGTGTTATCAGTGATGGTGATGGTACTGGTGATGGTACCAGTGACAGTGATGGTACCAGTGGTGGTACCAGTGACATTGATGGTACCGGTGATGGTACCAGTGACATTGATGGTACCGGTGATGGTACCAGTGACATTGATGGTACCGGTGATGGTACCAGTGACATTGATGGTACCGGTGATGGTACCAGTGACATTGATGGTACCAGTGATGGTATCAGTGGTGTTATCAGTGGTGGTGATGGTACCAGGGATGATACCAGTGATTGTATCAGTGATGGTGATGGTACTAGTGATGGTACCAGTGACAGTGATGGTACCAGTGGTGTTATCAGTGATGGTGATGGTACTGGTGATGGTACCAGTGACATTGATGGTACCGGTGATGGTACCAGTGACATTGATGGTACCGGTGATGGTACCAGTGACATTGATGGTAAGTCACGGTGATGGTACCAGGGATGGTACCAGTGATGGTATCAGTGATGGTGCCAAGCCCACCAGCACCACAAGGAGATGCCAATGGAGGATTCTCTTCCCGCCGGAGCGAAGCAGTGGGATGCTCTGTCCCAGCCTCCAGCACTGAGCCCCGGTGCGGGCAGAGGCCTGGCCTCACACGTGTGATGAGCTGGGAGGGCTCG
>NW_010295193.1:0-1254 GCF_000700745.2 Antrostomus carolinensis
CCACAGGGATGGGATCCCACAGGGATCAACTTGACAGGAGCACAGGGCTGGGATCCGGCAGGGATCAGCCCAGCATCTGCAGGGATATGGGAACAGGATCCCACAGGGATCAACCCAGTGACTGTGGCAATGGGATCCTGCAGGGATCAGCCCAGTGACCCACAGGGATGAGATCCCACAGGGATCAACTCGACAGGAGCACAGGGCTGGGATCCTGCAGGAATCAACCCAACAACCCACAGGGATGGGATCCTGCAGGGATCAACCTGGCATCTGCAGGGACATGGGGTCGGGATCCCACAGGGATCAACCCAGTGACCCATGGGGATGGGATCCCACAGGGATGGGATCCTACAGGGATCAACTCGTCAGGAGCACAGGGATCAACCCATCTGCAGGGACAGGGGGATGGGATCTTGTAGGGATCATCCCAATGCCTGCAGGATGGGATTCTGAAGGGATCAACCCAGCATCTACAGGGACATAGGGACAGGATCCCACAGAGATCAACCCAGTATCTTCAGGGACACAGGGCTGGGATCCCACAGGAATCAACCCACCATCTACAGGGACACAGGGCTGGGATTCTGCAGGGATCAGCCCAGCACCAGCGAGGACAGGATCCCATAGGGATCAACCCAGAATGACAAGGGGACAGGATCCCACAGGGATCAACCCAGAATCTCTAGGGACAAGGGGACAGGATCCCATAGGGATCAACCCAGAATCTCTAGGGACAAGGGGACAGGATCCCACAGGGATCAACCCAGAATCTCTAGGGACACAGAGCTGGGACCCTGCAGGGATCAACCCAACATCTACAGGGACACAGGGACAGGATCCTGCAGGGATCAACCCAACTTCTACTGGGATGTGGGGCTGGGATCCTGTGGGGATCAACCCAACATCTACAGGGACAGGATCCTGCAGGGATCAGCCCAGTGTCTGCAGGGAGCTGGGGCCGGGATCCCGTGGGATTTGGGGACACGTTCCTGCAGGGACCAGCCCAGTGTCCCTGTGGACATGGGGTCACCCACCGCCCGGGGTCCCCCCCGCGCAGCCCCTACCCGCGTCCCTCGATCTTGCAGACGTGCCGGATGAAGGGGCTCCAGTCGAAGACCAATGTCTGTTGGGGGTGTGGAGGCAGAATCCTGCAGGGATCAGCCCAGTGTCCGCAGGGACGTGAGGCCGGGATGGATCCCGTGGGGGATTTGGGGACACACTCCCACGGGAATCAGCCCAGCATCTATGGGG
>NW_010295194.1:0-557 GCF_000700745.2 Antrostomus carolinensis
CTTGCATTTGGCCTTGTTGAACTTCATGAAAGGTTAGCTTTAAGTATCTAAGAAAAGTAGTCGGTAAAGAAGACCCCCAGAGTGTCTACAAACTACTGGATTTTTCACTATTGTAAATGCAAACAAACAATGATAAAACTATGAAGGAATAACTTCAGTTTAGCTACAGTGACACTCAGGACACACTGACTGAAATAACACATTCCTCACGCAAGAAGCTGCTAGTGACAGACGTGGATATCCACTTGTATAGGGAGTGAAACTCCACTATGCAATGTCCCCGCTGCTGCCAAGTTAAAGGAGCTGACTTTTTTAAAGCACAGTTGTTTCAAAAGAATCCCTCAGTAGCTGTTTTAGATTTTGGCATGCAGTGGTTTATTTCCTTTAATAGATACTCCTCTATCTACTGTGTAAACAGTGAGAGCTTCACTGTTTAAACTTCCAGTAAATCCATGATTAACACACTTTTTTTTTTTCCCCATGCCACAGATTTTGTCTATTTGTACAGCACCTCCACCCCAGCGCCTGAGAACCTCTGTTTCAGAGAGCCAAACTCT
>NW_010295194.1:643-1124 GCF_000700745.2 Antrostomus carolinensis
GGCCAGGAGAAGAGGGCCAGAAGGTCCACGGCTCTGCACAACGAGCGGCTCTTACCCTCAAGCAGACAGACACACCCCTGCAGAGGCACAAGCTCTTCAGCTGTGAATCACAAATCCCATCCATGGGTGTTTTCAGTATTCCCTGTGCACAGAAGGCAGGCAGGACCCTGGCACTGCAGCACCTGCAATAGTTTAACTCTTCTGAGAAGCACAACCTTATTCCCCCATTCCCTGGTATTATCTGCATGCACCTGTGTCTTGCTGCCCTTGGGCCTTCTCTGTTATTATTTGTCATTCTCCTGAATAAGCCTGTTGGCCAGTGGGAACATAACCAGTTTTCATATTCACTCAGAAGTCTCCAGATACTGCGGTCCACTCTACCTCCCATTAGCTCCACACCAAAAGCCACTCCTTTGGTCCTCCATCAGTTCCTGCAGCTCTTCTTTCTTGCTTGCTCATCTCTTTCCAAGGACTTGCTCTT